>NW_026615501.1:0-55510 GCF_000801105.2 Raphanus sativus | reverse complement strand
CAAGAAGCTGCAGGAGAGTCTCATGTCTGAGATTTTCATCCTCAGGAGGATCGATCATCCCAACATCATCCGTTTGCTTGATATGATCGAGGTTGGTTGGTTTGGCTGGTTCGGTCGGGGTCCTTTCTAAAGTTCGATCCTTTTATGCTTTTCTTGCTCTTGTGTTGATTGACCCTTTGTCTTTGATGTAAAGTCTCCTGGGAGGATACATTTGGTGTTGGATTTGCAAAGGAGGTGACTTGTCTGTGTATATACAGAGTTCATTGGGAGTGTTCTGACTCTACTGCTAAGCATTTTCATGTTGCAGTTAGGTAGACTCTAGGGGCTCTGTCTCTCTTTTTTTGTTTTGTTTTTGTTGTTTTGTTTTTGTTGTTTGACAATGTTCTTAATGACTTTGCTTGTAACAGCTGCTGGATTACAAGTTCTTCGTGACAATAACATTATCCACCGCGATTTAAAGCCTCAGGTGTGTTTTGATTTTCGTTCATTTCAGTGATCTTCTGTGCAGAATGTGTTTGTGTGTTCTTGTTATTTAATTAGTGTGTTATATGACCTCAGTGCTGTGGAAGGCTGATCTGGTTAGTTTCCAGTAAAAAACATGTTCTCTTCTTAATCAGTGGATTATGTTTCCTTGTCCTAGACTCCTAGTGGAGAGATAGATATTCCACCTTTGTTTGAAATTATAGTTGCTAAGTTCTCTCTCTTTCGTGTTTTGAAACGAATCTCTCTTCTATCCACAGATGGAACGATGCAGATCTGAAGATTGCTGATTTGGATTTGCAAAGGTATTGTCAATCAGCTTAAACCCTGTATCTAGATCAAAGAGTGTGTGTAATATGTGTCAATTAGAGCAAGGTTTTCGAATGGGCTCAAGCCTGCTTTTCAATGTATTTTGTTCGAGTTCTAGCCTAGGTAATAATTATTCATTCTTTTCTTAGGGATGAATGTATATTCTTCTAGTTTGAATCTGACATCACACTTTTCATAATGCAGATCGCTGCAGCCTAGAGGCCTTGCAGAAACATTATGCGGTTCACCATTGTACATGGCACCAGAAATTATGCAACTTCAGAGAGTATGATGCGAAGGTGAGACCTTTTCTTACTAATGTGACCTAGACATTTTTTTGTTCTTAGCATAGTATCTTAAAATCTATCCTAAAACACAGGCAGATCTCTGGAGTGTTGGTGCTATCTTATTTCAACTTGTGACAGGCAGAACCCTTTTACAGGAAACAGCCAAATTCAGGTTTCTTGCATTCTCTTTCTTTTACTTAAATGTTTGTCTTCTGGTGCCTAAAAACCCAACGTATTCTTAATCTTATGTTCACAGTTGCTCCAAAACATTTTGAGATCAACTGGATTACAATTTCCAGCGGACTGTAGAGATTTAAGTTTGGACTGTATAGATCTGTCTGTGTCAGAAGTTACTGGCGCCGTGATCCAGGTCTGCATCAGACTACTATCATTTTGCATTTCTATAGTAGAAAAGTTGGAATGATGATTCTTCTCCTACCTCACATGTCTTATAGTAAGAGTAAAGAGCTTATGGTCCTACTCTCTTTGTCTCCTGCAGTGGAACGTTTGACATTTGAAGAGTTCTTCAATCATCCGTTTCTTTCGGACAGGCAGTCTTCATATGATTTCTCAAGGTAGATGAGATAGTTTTCGTGGCTACAGCCTTTTTTTTTATCTCTTTATATGCAAATATTTGTACCTGATGAAATTCATCTCTCCTGCAGTAGTAGATTGGGTTCAAGGAGAATGGACGGTTTCCTTTTCTTCTGGAAGTAGTCCTTCGAGAAACATGGAAGAAAGTTCTCAAGAAGACTGTCTTCCATTCCTTATAGATGATGATTTCAGTGGACCTGAGGGGAGCTTCTGAAGGACCTCCTCGAGTCGCTTCACTTGATTTGAGAGAGGACCTCCTCGATGAGGTCGTCCTCTGGCATTTAACTATTTACACTGATGCTAAGTTGAGAGAAAGGAGATGGAATCTAGTCCTTTGAACTGTACAGAACCTACTTCCAGAGTTAGTAGAATCACCCAGGGAGTGGAAAACAATAGATTTAGAAATGAAACACACATAGATTCTGATAGGAGAAACCATGGTGAACCTCCTAAAGGAAGAGGTACTTCTATTTGCTACGCCTTATAAATAGCAAAGCTTTCTTGTTTTGGTTTCTCACATATGTCAGTTTCTGAGTAGATGATTCTCAAGACTCGATGGAATCAAGACTTCGTTCTCGTATCTGGACCACCAGTGGATCTGCCATCATCTTCATCGAGTTCTTCAAAGGCTTATAAATTTCCCATTCAAGTCTCAGTCTCCTCCTGTAGAGTTATTTAACAGAAGCATAAGTTCAACGGCTCCTATGCCAATTTGGGCTACTGGCAACAACGTTGGCCGGTTTGGAAGCCTGGACAGTCAGAGCACTTCTCATGGATCTCTGGATCTTGGGAGATGCTTTTGAACAGCCATCAACTAACAGCTTGACAAGAATCACTTCTCTTAAAAAATGTGCAGCAACAATTGCAGAACTAGTTCATGAAAGGGTAACCAAACTTTATATATTGATTGTCACTTGCTTTATTATTACCACTACACAATCATGAGTTTCTGAGCAATTTCTTTCTAATACTTTTTTTTTTGTATAGATCAAATCTGACAAATACCTAGAAAGCTTTCTCGATCCAGCTGGCGATTCTGGCAATTTGGAAACAGGCACTGCACATATGCCTACTCAGGCAATCTCTGGGTTTGGAAGGAAGCCCAGGCCAAGACATTAACAAACTAAGAGGAGAAGCAGGCAGGGCCTAAAAAACGAGCATATCACTGATCTCAGCCATGATGGATCGGAGGAAATATCCTCTCAGATTCAGAGGCAGTTTATCCCGGGAGATTGAGCTTGCTGAAGAACTTTCAAGAATATCGAACCTGGTATTGTTTTTTCTCTTTGTAAAAAAAGAAAAGAAAACACTTCTGCTCTGTTTTTGTAGTGTTCAAGATCTTAAAAAGTTCTTCATCTACTTGGTTGTAGAAATGCAATGATGCCTGATGCAATGGAGACTATCTTGTGAAGCAGCCCTCGATCTTTGGCAAACTTGGTGGAGTAAGTTCTCTTTTACCTTTTATGCTTGATAAACAATTCAAATCTGAAGTATATAACATTCGTTTACTATATGATCCTTCTCATATATAAAACAAAGAGTTTTTAATTCCCACTAGTGGCTGTGGCCTTTTATGCAGGTTAAGGAGGTTATGGGAGAGATAGAGAAGGCTGGAAACCAATATTCAAAGCGATGCGTTTGCTGGTATTCCTTCTAGTGAAGCACCAATGCTGATTCTGAATCCACCATTGTCGCTCACAAACTCAGACAGGTACCGTCTCAGAACATATATTGATATCCTCAGCAGAAGATTGAAGCATCTGCAGTCGCATAGAAGAAGCTCAGGCTCTCAGATGCAGGGAATCATCATCTGCCATGATGAACAAGCAACATAGATCAGTTTCACACTCGGTTTGGGCTTCTTTTTTCTTCTGTTTTTTTTTTTTTTTCGTTTTTTTAAAAGGAGAAAAAAATGTATGTGTATGTACATCAAATCAAAATCATGTATTCTTATCTCTTTTGGGGATCTGGAGGGACTTTGGTGGATATGATGTGTGGAGTTGTGATGGATGTTGTAACATATTCGTTGTTCTATCTTTGTCTTTGATCCTAATAATCCTTTGCTTATGTATAAGTAGATTTATGTATAACGATGAATTTTATACAGTTTTATCTATCCAACTTTCATGATACGTTGAAACTTTAATAAAGTGCAGCAAAAGATACTACTCCAATGTAGAGGTCACACTTTCACATTATGCCAAGTGAATCATTCAAAGTAGCTTATTCTTACTTTTTATTATCTCGTACTTATTGTTCTTACATTCTTTATTTCTCATAAGTACACAACCATGTAAGAGCAAGGACAAAACCATAATTAACTAAGGGTTCCATTTCCACAAGTGCAAGGGACTTGAAGCGAAATAAATAGACGATGTAAGAACTTGGGAACTGATGAACCGGAGAAGTTTGGAAGTGATGGCAATGTTGGAGATGGTTTTTTGGTGTGACGGTAATGGTGGAGGAGGAGATGGAGATGATAGCGAAGAAGACCACGAGAGAAGGAGTTATGGGAGAGACTGAAGCTCGAGAAGCCACGCTTCCATGTGATATGTTAAATTTGCTAAGACCTTTGGCAGCCACAAGTTGCTACTCCTTAGGTACTTGGATTTGCATGTAGGTATATTCTTTTCTTTCTTTCTGGAATCAATAGTTTTTTAGAGAGGTGTTTTTGAGTTTCGGTTTTGTTGAGAAATGATTCCTTGAGTAAAACCTGCAAATGAAAGGAGTGAAGACAGTGAGAAGAAGAAGAAACCTGAAGCACAAGAAACAAGCAAGAAAAAGAGAAAGAGAAACAGAAACGTGAGAAGGAAGAAGAAGAATAGTCAAGGTCAAAGTTAACAAGGAAACTAGTTATGTAACTAGTAGTTACGTTAAGGTTTAGTTGGTAAGTAATATAAACTAGTTCACTCTTGCTAAGAGAGTTGGTAAGAGTTGTTTAAATAAGTTAAGCTATGAAGTGTGAGAATGGTCTAAAATTAGAGGTATGTGCTAGGTGTGAGTGAGCAAGAAGGAATGATTAAGAGTCAGTAAAGTCTTCTATAAAGACAGTGTGTGATCGTTTGTAAGAAAGTATGTAAGAATGAATGAAAAATCAGTTTGGTAAAACAAAGTCTTACATAAACAAAACAGAGAAAGAGACAAAACTAAAGAACAAAACTGAAAACAAGACTGAATCACAACATGGTATCAGAGCTCACTTGATCGTGGAGCCTGTTCAAGAAAATTACAAGAAGAAGCGAAGTATAAAGAAGAAGAAAGGAATGGCGATTAACCTCATATCATCTCAAGTGGCTGTGTTCGATGGTCAGACTACGAGTTCTGGGCGGCAAGGATGCGCACAACTCTGATGAACAAAGAACTATGGGAGGTGGTGAAAGGTGGAGTTCCAGATCCTCCAACAAAGACTACAGAAAATTTGAGACACCAGAGGAGACCATGCAAGACGATGGCAAACCTGAAGCACTAAAAGCCAAAGATACATCAGCTCTACAAATCATTCAGCATGCTGTAGCAGATGTAATCTTTGACAAGATTCTCTCAGCAACAACAGCTAAACAAGCCTGGGATCTCTTGGAGCATTCATACCAGGAAATGAAAAGTGAGATGGTAAGACTGCAGTCCCTTAAGAAGAGATTTTGAAAATCTGAAGATGAAAGAAGGAGAGAAGGTGAAAGCTTACTCTGACAGGATTCAAGCTGTAGCTATTCAAATGAGAGCTCTAGGAGAAGGAAGATCCAACTTTGATATGGTGGTGAAGATGCTAGCCTCGATGCCAAAGAGCTATGCACCTCTATCTTCATTGATGGAAGAAACTAAAGATATCAGAACAGTCACATATGCTGAACTGATTGGATCTTTAGAAGCACATGAGAAAAAGTTCTTTCCTGAAGAAGAAGAAGAAGAAGAAGAAGATTCAGAAGGAGCATTCCATGCTCGGTTCAGAAATATGAAGATGGAAGACAAAGAGAGAGCAAACTCAAGTCAGACAAATTACAGAGAGAAGAGGTGGTGTGGTTACTGTAAAAAGGATAATCACAATGAAGATGTATGCTTCTTCAAGCATGGAAGGAAACCAGTTTGATGCCAACAGAAATAGAGACATGAGAACTTGTTTCAGTTGTGGCAAAACTGGTCATTTGTCAAGAGACTGCAGGAGCAAGAGACTTGAACAAGCTCAAGCAAATCAAGAAGAAGATGGTGATGAAGAAGAAGAGGAGTACCAGATGTTCTCAGCAAGGCAAGAAGACAAAGAACGACTTGAAGAAAACATGTGGCTCATTGATAGTGGTTGCACAAATCATATGACCTCTAACGAGAATCTGTTCACCAGAATCAACTCAAGGGTCAATGTTCCAATCCGTGTTGGTGATGGAACTGTGTTGATAACTAAAGGAAAAGGAGATATTGAGGTAGAGACAAAGAAAGGCAGGCGAATCATCAGAAATGTCTTCCTAGTCCCCAACATAGCCAAGAATCTACTAAGTGTTTCTCAGATGGTTGAAAACGGCTATGGTGTTACCTTCAAGGATAAAAGGTGTGTCATCCATGACAAATCAAGAAGAAAGATAGCTGATATTGGAATGGTTAAGAAAAGCTTCTATCTTCACTTGGAGATAAGCAAACGACCAATCACAACTACTGAATCAAAGGCAAGTGAGGACGTATGTATCGAAGGAGCTGGGTACGCTGAAGTATCAAAACTGAAATCATGGAAGATTGAAGCAGCCGTCAATGATGAAAAGCAGAGAAAGACAGAGTCTAACAAAGAGAAGAGTGAGATGAAGGAGATCAAAGAAGTGATTCAAGGAACGAGAATGAAGAAATTGGTGATCAAAGAGAACACCAACCAAAGAAAAGAAATCATATTTGAGAAAAAGGGAGCAAAAACAGATTGGCAGATCAGCTGATCAACACTCAAAGAAAGAGAAAGGAAGGAATGAAGAAAAGTCTCATGGAAAAGAAAAGATTGATCAAGAGCCAAGGCACAAAGGATTTAACTTTGGAAGTTTCAAGAAAGTGGACAAGTATGAGAAGAACTGCCCACCAATGCAAAATATTCAACTACCAAGTGGGGAAGGAACAAGTGAGTTACGTGTATGTGGCAAGTCAACCACCAATGAGAAAGAAGGGAATGTCATTGCAAGGTCAACAAAGGTTCTTACATCAGAGGCAAAAGTTGCAGGGAGCAATGTGATATCAATTCAAGAGGGAGCTGAGAAAATCAAAGTTGGAAAAGAAACCAAATCTGTCAAGATTCAAAGTGCAAGTAAAACAGAGAATTTGAACATGCCAAGGAGCTATGCAAGTGTGTTGATGAGTCCTCCTCCAACAAACAACAGAACAAGCAAAGAAGCTACTAAGGTAACTAATCTTAAAATTCTGAGTTGGAACCAAGGCAACAACTCAAGGAATCAAGAGGGAGTGTTGAGAAATGATTCCTTGAGTAAAACCTGCAAATGAAAGGAGTGAAGACAGTGAGAAGAAGAAGAAACCTGAAGCACAAGAAACAAGCAAGAAAAAGAGAAAGAAGAAACAAGAAACGTGAAGGAAGGAAGAAGAAGAATAGTCAAGGTCAAAGTTAACAAGGAAACTAGTTATGTAACTAGTAGTTACGTTAAGGTTTAGTTGGTAAGTAATATAACTAGTTCACTCTTGCTAAGAGAGTTGGTAAGAGTTGTTAAAATAGTTAAGCTATGAAGTGTGAGAATGGTCTAAATATTAGAGGTATGTGCTAGGTGTGAGTGAGCAAGAAGGAATGATTAAGAGTCAGTAAAGTCTTCTATAAAGACAGTGTGTGATCGTTTGTAAGAAAGTATGTAAGAATGAATGAAAAATCAGTTTGGTAAAACAAAGTCTTACATAAACAAAAACAGAGAAAGAGACAAAACTAAAGAACAAAACTGAAAACAAGACTGAATCACAACAGGTTTCTTGGAGTTTAGAGCTCAGCTGGGCTGCTTGGGTTTGCTATAAGATCATAGTCTATGCTTCGTAACAGAATGTTGGCTGATCCATCTTTCCTCTTCAAAATAGGCACTAAGGTTAGTGAGCTTTATTCAACATTAGGGTATATGCAACACCGCACTTGCATTGTCTCATGTAACCATTTGGTATTTGCCAATTTTCAGAGTCATTGACTCTTGTTGTGCCACTGTTGCAGAAGTTCAAAAGAGAGGGAAAGACTTCTGGGCAGAGTTTGAGTTGTATGTTGCTGATCTCTTTGTTGGAGTTGTGGTTAACGTTGTTCTTGTCGGTATGTTGGCGCCTTTTGTCCATTTCAGTCAACCATCAGCATCAAGTGGCTTCTTAGGACGCATGCTCAATGCTTATAACGTCACAGTCTCTGTCTCAATCGCTCCATAAAAGTTTCCAGCTGATCAAATATTTGTTTAGGGTATAATGTATGGTGCGGTTGGATTTAATGTGGCATTCTAGGCCAAGGCATTGCTAATCTGATCATGACTGCTAAAAGGTAACCCATCTCTTTCCACTTGAGAGGATCACTTAGTTTTTTGGATGTGGCTTACGTTTCTTTTGTGTGGCCATTCTCAGAAGCATAAACAAATCAGAAGAAACATTCCAGTACCACCACTCATCAAGAGTGCAGCTCTCTGGGGTATAAACATACTTCTTCTTAGCTTTTCTTACCCTCACTTTATTTACTCATTCATTTCCATAACAATGGTATCTTGATGGCAGGTGTGTTCCTTAGTGTTTCTTCGAATACACGTTATCAGATCATCAATGGTCTAGAGAGAGTGGTTGAATCATCTCCTTCCGCCAAGAAAGTGCCTCCTGCGGCTTTGGCCTTTACCGTTGGTGTAAGGTTTGCTAATAAAATCTACGGTGGTATGCAGTTTGTGGATTGGGCAAGACTGAGCGGTTGTCAGTGATATGAAGGCACTCGCTTCTTTATGTATGTCTAGCTTTTATGAAAAGCTATATACTGTTGTAGGCCACTCGGATTGAGTTTGAGATGTGGTTTACTACACCGTTTCTGCTGTTATTTCCAATGTTACAGAACTCGCTAGGGGCTACGTGAGCGGAGAGAGTAATGGATAATATGATTAGAAACACATCTTACTGTATAGCAATGATCAAAGTATTAAAAGTGTCTACAACACAAACAGAGCAGAAAACTTTAACAAAATAATAAGGGTGCATGAACTCTTGTAAGTTTGATGGGTCTTCCTAGCTTAAGCATTTTTTACGGCCTCTTATCTTGTTTCATTTAATTTGTTTCATACAAATCTTAAATTTATTTTAAATACAATGATTAATTAAAATATTTTTTTGGTCAAATAAATCCAAAGACCACAACTAATAGGTACCATCGGCAAATGAACCGTTATGTATACAAATTTCTTTTACATATATATATATATTTTATATTGTGTTCATTTATATAACTAAATTGGAGTAAGCACATAAATCAAAACAATCAATGTTTTTATTTGAAATATTTTATTGATAAATAAATAATAACAATAAACTCTATTAATTTTATATAATATATGATTAAATTTAAGTGATATTGAAATAAATATATAGTATATTTTAATATGTATATTTATTAACTAAGTCATCCCACTCATATGATTTTATTAAAATTTGTTATGTTAAAAAAATTCAACATCCATTATTCATAAATTTTTGGTGTGAGAATTTTAGAAGTTTTAGGTAATATTTTTAAAAACTTAATGCAAATTTTGAAATTAAAATATAAGGTCTCAATACTCTTTTAATGCAAATTTCTAAATTAAAATATTTATGTATTTTATATGGTATATAGTTTAATTAAAATGAGATTTATATTCATATAATTTTATAATAATGTGTATCTTGTTATAACAAAAAAAATGTAAACCACTGTTCACAAAAAAAAATTAATGTGGGATTTTTAACAAATTTTGGTAATTTATAGTCATTTAAAGAAATGCAAAATATAAGATATAAGAAAAAAATCTTTTTCTAAGATATAAATTTAGAAAAAAACTAAATTTTTATTATATAGTTAATATAATTGTATAATTTTTTAATAATATAAAATTGAACAAAAATTATGGAAGATAAAAATTTGTTATCAAAACTTTATTGTTTCATATTATTAATAATCATATACATGTTTATTATATTAGACAATTCCATAACTTTTATTTAAATAAAAAATAAATAACTTTTATAATACTAATAAATTTAAGGATTAGTTTAATAAATATTATAACATATGTTTACATGAATCCATCTATTTTTAGGGGTTCTAAAAACAATTTTAGAGATGAAATATGGATATCTCAAATGTTTGTAATGTTTTTCAATTAATAAGGGATATAATTTTTTTTTGGTAAGAATGTAAAAATATTATTAGCATATTTTGAGATTTTTGACAAAAGAATAGGGAGAAAAAAAAAAACAGAAAACAGAAGTATAAATCTAAACACAAACTCAAACTAGACAATTGGGGAGAGACACTACAGACTGGAGCGCTATCCGGAAGCTTGACCAAAAAAGCACAAACTGCTTGCTGCAAAGAGAGGAACGGCAGTTAAATTAACCGAAACAAGAATCCGGTAATTTTTGGCCTCCTCTGATGGTCCATTGTTTAAGATTCGACTCCACCAAAACCAGTTTGCGGAAGGCATCCTAAGCACCCACACACCAATAGACAATACCAGTAGAGGCCAAACACACCCTCATAGACCAAAGCGAGCATTATTCGGAAAGAATGGCCTTTGAGGCTAGCCACACGCTAAAAATATAATTTTGGTGACACTTTAGTTTATGTAATTATCTAGTCACCGTGTTCCAAAAAAAAAATCATCTAGTCACCAAAGAATCTCCCAAACTAATCCTTCCTTACATGTGGATTGTTTCTAATTTTTATATTAATTGATGGATAGACTAATTGCTTAAACTAAATCATTAAATCATATAATTAAAATATATTACTATCAACTATGATTTGTTTCCTTCTTTCAAAATTAATTACAAAAAATTACAATAAGATTTTGGAATTATAACCAAATGAAATCATTTTAATTTTCTCAAAAGCAAAAAAGAAAGAAAAAAAAAGAAACAGTATTTACCGCAATAGAACATTTTCAGAAACAAAGAAGATCCAAGATTCACTTTCGACGTGGCAAGCAAAGAAAAATCCACGTAGGAAATTCGGTCAAACCAGTCAAAGGCCACAACTTGTCTCCCGCCTTTCTTTATAAGAAAGCACACAACAAACAACACAAAAAAAAGATTTATCTCTGAAAGCTCCATCTGACCTTTTTCTCTCAAACCCTTCGAAAGAAAAAAAAAGAAGAAGACAGAGCCTAAAAAGATGACGAAGATCAACGCTCTCTGCCGTTGTCTCCTCCCGTGCATCACACCTCCGACGAATCCAACCACCGCGTCATCATCCACCACCACCACCGGAGTCACCAAGAAACGTCTCAGCACTTCTCTCAGAGACGACATCATCGACGTTCAAGACTCAGCCTCTTCCTCCGAGGCCACGTCCTTCTCCTCCTCCTCCGCCGTCGACTCAGGTTCCCTCTCTCCCGTCGCGCCGCAGAGACCGTCGAGGACGATGGTGATCGGCACGCTTTTCGGGAGGAGAAAGGGACACGTGTGGTTCTGCGTCCAGCACGACCGTCTCTCCGTCAAACCCCTCCTCCTCCTCGAGCTTTCAATCACCACGAACCAGCTCGTCCACGAGATGGACTCGGGTCTCGTCCGAGTCGCTCTCGAGTGCCCCACACGACAGGAACTCAAGTCTTGCTCGCTGAAATCCGTGCCGGTGTGGACGATGTTCTGCAACGGGAGGAAGTCGGGTTTTGCTGTGAGGAGGAGCGCAAGTGAAGAGACGAGGGTGATGCTGAAGAGGTTGGAGTCCACTACGGTTGGTGCGGGGGTGTTGCCGTGTGGATCCGGGTCGGATCTTGATGAGGTGATGTATATGAGAGCGAGTTATGAGCATGTTGTGGGTAGCTCTGACTCGGAGTCTTTCCATCTCATTAACCCTGATGCTAACTCTGCTCAAGAACTCAGCATCTTCTTGCTAAGGACGTCTTCCTAATGGCCACCTTTTGGGGGTATTTTTAATTTATGAATGCTTTTCATCACGTTTTGTTATTATCTTGTTCAGAGATTACCAAACATAGGGTTTTAGGATCTAGACTCTTAGAGAGGTTTCATGTTTTGAGTTCTCAGTGAGAAAGTTTTTGTACGTTGTTTTTATGTACTACTCTCATTATACAATCATGTGTTGAGAATCTTGGCATTGTCACATGAGTGTGTTGCTCTGATACCATGTTAGATTCAGGTTAATTATGGGCTTCCAACTTAAAACCAATTGGCAATTAGTGGATTGGCCCCAACCCTTTATATAGTAGTAGAATAATTCTTATATTTCCGATGTGGGATGTTTCTCATCAATACCCTTCTTCACGCTCAGACATCTAGGTCTGAAGCGTGGACGCTCAGACATCTAGGTCTGAAGCGTGGACAATATGGGAATAACATCCACAGAGGGCCCAACATCAGTGTAGTAGTAATTGTAGTAAATTAGGTCAAAGGATCTTATTGCTCTGATACCATGTTATATTTGAGTTAATTATGGGCTTCCAACTTAAAACCAATTGGCAATTAGTGGATTGGCCCCAACCCTTTATATAGTAGTAGAATAATTCTTATATTTCCGATGTGGGATGTTTCTCATCAATATCAAGAAACAAGAGAACCATTGTCAAACAAGAACAATACAAAATTGTAATGTCAAAAAAAAAATCAGTGTAAATGATGATGCATTTGAATGGTAACAAAAATGCTGTTGTTACTTTCTCCTAAGTTATAAAGCAAACTAAAAATCTTCCAAGGGGAAGGAGGACATACCAAGTTGCCAACACCAGGAACTACTTTGTAGTATTCAGGCAGTAATCCTCGGTACAGTCCTCTGATGCCTTCTGACTTGAATACATGTTCGAATGTCCCCAAGAGTCCTGTCTTGTACACTCTCGCTCTTTCCACCAGCTCCTTCTACTTGCATTCTTCTTCTCACAAGATCCAGTGGGAACGTTATGTGCACTCAAAAAATTAGACAAGTGGTGGATATAGTAAAGTTGCAAGTATCTGTTTCTAGGAAGAAAGCTTGAAACTATAAAGAGAGAATGGCTTGGGATCTTGTAGCTAGAGAAGAAGGTCAGATCGAATAACAAACCTGTTGAAGAAGCAACTCCAGCTAGACTTCCACAACCAAGACTGATAATCAATGTTGAATCATCTGGCTCTGAAGAAACAGAGTAAAGAAAACAGTAAGATGTATTCATGACAGGAAACTCCTAATCAAAGATGACATTTCTTACCTATGAGACAGCCAAAATGATTTCAGGGACTCATCTGTAGCTTCTAGAAACAGAAGACACAATTCAGAAGGAAAAAAAAAAGAGAGACAAGAATGCAAACTCACTTTATTGTATGTTTTAATATGCATTAGAAGTTCAGCGCAGAGTAGGGAAGCCTGTGAGCTACAGTAACAAGACCCCCTTCCTCACTGATATATATATATATATATATATACGGGAAGCTTGACTTGGCTTGCCCAACACTGCAGCTTGTGACTGCATGCCTTGCAGCAAGAAAGAGACACAACACACGGCTTTTGACAAACAAAAGTAGAGACTATGTCAAGACAAAACACAATATACAGAACTGAATCCGTATCTTGGGATTGCGAATTTGGAATCGAAGGTCACATGAATTGGATTAGGTTGGAGATTGGAGAAGTCCACATGGGAGAAGAGGGAAAAATGAATAAGAACGAAGACTTCGGAGAAGGAGGAGGGTATTTTGGTAAAACATCAATACATGGTTTGGTTTCTCAATGTTTTTAACAAATTCTCCACAAATTGTAGAAATTTCAGACATTTATCAGTATATATAAATAATCTAGTTTTTTGTATTAAAAAATTAGTTAAATTGTATTACAATAAACTAATAAATATTTTTGAGATATTGTTTTGGTAAAATATCTGCCAAATTTTTTTATTTTTTTTACTTTCTTTCATTTTTTGGTTTCACTGCAAGTATATTTTATGTGTTTCAAACTTCCAATGATCGATCATTTAGAACAAAGACGAAGAAGAAGAATAGTACATATATATGGCTCAAGCCGTGTCATATGGTTAGCACATATAAATGGCTAAAGCCAATGGTCAATGGTTTGTTCTACTTCTAGCGGTTAATGTTGGGTTACTAATAGTACTTATGCTTAATTTCTAGTCTAAGGTAACTAAAACTTTTTAATCAACATCCTCTTTAATTCATCCACGATTCAATGTTTTTACATATGAAGATAGCATATATAGTAACCGGTTAGTATGTTCCATTAGGGTTCTTACTGGGTCATTAAATGATTAATAATGCGACAAATATGCTTGTATCGACTATAGTGATAACGTTGTACAAAAACATGATGAGGTAAAGCATTAAAGTTTGAATAGGAGTATGTTCCATGGTAATGCGTTCTGATGCCACACTTCCAAACCGTTTTTCATACAGAGATTAAATGTTCAGAAAATATATCTTAAATCAAGCAACAATCATTGTCTTTGTTTTCGTCAAACTAATATAAGATTTCCTAATATAATTGGATGAAGTCTACAATATGTGATGACCAATGTGAAACCTCGAAGAAGAAGTGATAAACGTTACTATTCTTGTAACAAAAATTATTTATTCAGGCAACGGCAACGGACACGGACGAGTCGACAACGACTTGGTTTGGCTGCACGCTTTTGTAAGGACATCTCTTCGCCACAAAAACAAAGACACATATATTAGCAGCAGTTACACCGGCTAGGAACCAGTAGAACCGGTCCAACCGGCTACTGTTCAGGTCCTTCCCGAACCAACTCTTGGCCGAGAAATCATCAGCTATAGTATCAACCACTGTGATCAGTAGATTGTTAAGAAAGCTAGCTGCTCCTAACACGCTTAGGTAAATCGCTATACCTAAGCTTCTCATGGAATCAGGGACTTGGTCGTAGAAGTACTCTTGAAGTCCAACGAGCGTGAACGCGTCCGCAACGCCAATGACTATGAACTGAGGAGCTAGCCATATCACACTCATTGGTTCGTTCTTTTCACTACGGTCCAATCGTTGTTTCTCAACAAGAGCTGCAATGATCATTGTTGCAACGGAGAAAAGCATACCGGTCCCGATTCTCTGGAGAATGTTGATGCCTCTTTGATTATGTGTGATGCGTCTCAGCGAGGGAACGATGAGTTTATCATAGATGGTGAGTGAAATGATCAGTGAGAGAGCAGTGAGGGAGAATATGGAAGCTGGAGGGACTGTGAAGCTGTTGTTACTGGTTATGTGTCTGTCCATTATGGTTGCTTGTTTGATGAAGAAAGTATTAGTTTGTGTAGCACAAATGCCAAAGACTAATGTGGAGAGCCATATGGGAATCACGTTGATGATCAGCTTTGCTTCCTCCACTTTTGTCAACGTTACAAGTTTCCATGGACTCTGTTTCTGGAGATCTAGAGGAGTGTTGTCTTCAATTATTGCTGCCTTGTCAAGAAACCTGCAAGCAAAAAATAACTACGCTGTTATAATAGATGTGAAAAAGACAGTGCAGAAAGAGATAATCACGATAAGTAAAAAGCACACAGATTTAACGTGGTTTGTACCAAATTTTGATTACTTTAAGATTCAAAAAATGTGGAAGCAATGTACTCGAATGGTTAAGGTTTAAAGTTTCTACATCCAGGTCTGGGATTCGAATCCCAGACTATGCAGAAAACAATTATGCAGATAACAGAATAAAGATTTACAAGAGGTTTTAATCTTTCGCATATGAATATCTAAAACCATATCGCGGATCGAATCCAATAAAAATGACTAAACAAAATATAGCGGCCCATATAGGAAGGACCCTATGCTACCAGGTCAGACCGGACTCAAAACATCTCAACACACACTAGAATCAGCTTAGAATGCACAAAGAATCAGAAATCAACAAACATAGACAGTTTTGAGTTTGTTTCTACTCACTTAAGATGCTTTGTGTGTGAGAGAAGCCGGCCAGTTGTAAACTCTGCCTTGGAAACGTCATGAAGCAGAGAAGGATCTGAAGGATAAGGAAGGTTTCTCTTGGCAATGGCGGCAACAAGTACCTGTAACATAGGAGTCAAAGGGCTACCAGAAGGTGTCCTATAACGATAAAGTGGTTTTCCAATGAGGAAGATGAGAAGTGAAATAGCCATGAGTGTAGTGAGTATGATGCCGGCGACACCCCAACCAACCCGGTCTTCGATATAGACAAGGAAAGTCACAGCCGTTAGGATACCAGCACATAGACAAACGTTCCACCAGTTAAAATAAGACATCCTCATCTTTCTTTCTTCAACATGATCATCGTCGAACTGGTCAGCACCAAAGCTCTCAAGGCATGGCTTATGACCTCCAGTTCCTATGGAGATCAAGTATATGGCAATGAAGAAGGCTATTTCATGTGCTTTCCTAGGTTCAACGCACACTTCTTCGAGACATGGTTTCAAGCCTGGTATAAACCAGGACATTGTTAAAAGGACCAAACCCTGTTGAAACAAGATAAATTAATTAACGTTTGTTTTTTGGAATCTTTTGAGTTAAAATTAGGTTAAGAGCATATATTACCGTAAGGTAAATGGTGGATGCAACCAAGATAGTGGTGTAACGGCCAAGATAAGCATCTGCTACAAAGCCTCCAAAAAGAGGCATCAAAGTAGTGACACCTGACCAGTAGTTCACATTTTTCACAGCCGTCTTGAGATCTTGGTGGATAATTGTTGTTAAATAGACCACTAAGTTTGTAGCTAAACCAAAGTAACTCAATCTCTCGGTGAACTCGATTGCTGCGTAGAGAATATGGAACAAAAGAAACAAAGATTTACAATTTTGAGTTACTACTATAGCATACTTTTCCAGTGTGTACAATTATGTGGTATATATAACGTTTATGTATAAAAAAACTAATTGAAAGTTTTGTTACCGATGATGAAGAGTGCAGCTTTCCAAGCACCAGTTCGAGCCCGAAGAGGAACACGTCCTCTGCTGTCGAGGGAAGAATCAAGAACCCATTTATGTTGATCATCGTACGAATCTTGAAGTTCTTCTCCAATATTATTAGGCTTCATCTGTTCAAAGTTAACAACACAATAAAGAGTTGATTCCTGAGGAGGAGTGTGTGTGTGTGTGTGTGTGTGTGAGAGAGAGAGAGAGAGATAGAACTGTGAAGTGATTTCTCTAAGTAGAAGCAAACTTGGTCCTCTATATATAAGCTTAATTAAGCTCCCTGTGTTGACTAACCATCCTCGACAGTGTATTATAGATTCTCTGCCCACATTGTCTTATTTTCAGCCACAAATAGTTTTCCATTTGCTATTTTGTTTTACATGTACGTGGAGGATTATGCGTTTCAGGCAAGGTCGTATTCACAGAGATGAACTTGCAAAAACTCACAAGTGTATAAGAGAATAATAAGAGAAATGTAAGACACAAGAAAGCTCTCAATTGGATTTGCTTGTCCAACAACTTGGTCTATGAAAACTTATGTTTAACTTCGTCTTTTTCATCAAATACAAATAGAAAGGGAAACTCCCAAGTTTAGAATCTAATCTTTGGACAAAAACTTATTCTCCTTTTTAACATTTCTTATTGATACGACCCCAAAATATCAAAAGATCTTGATATTCTTTATCTTGTCGTCACATTCATATCTTCAGCCTATACTACCATCTTCTTTAAACGCTAGACTCTATCCTACCCCGCTACCATCTTCTTTAAACGCTAGCCTCTATCTCTCTATCTCTCCCCCCCCCCCCCCCCCAACTACGATCAAGATGCTTTTACTTTAATTAAAAACAATCAAATGCTTAGCCCAATAAGTTGAATGCTTCCTTATCCACTTCTCCTAAGAAGTTGTATTATTATACCTTAGTACTCAGTTCCCACACTGTATGATATTCAAACCTAACATCCAACGATCACAAAAAATTAAACGGCAACACATCACAGTTCAAAGCCAAATTTCTTACATGATCATTTTACTTCACTACACTCGTGAAAAGAAAAAGCATATCAGCTAAGCATTAGTCATATAAAAAAAATAAAACAAAAAGCTTTAAGCTTTGAATCCTATGATATAAAGTTATAGACATCAATTACAGTATATATTTCAAGACAATCGTCCACTACATATAGTGATTTGAATGGCTTTTCTAGAAAAGATAATTCTACGGTCCTGAGATCAAAGAAAATTTAGCCTCTTATCAGGCATGGGGAAGTTGTCGCCGTACAATAGATTTGCAATAGCTAATCAAAATCCACACATATTTTCCAAATCTTATTCATTTTATACGCTCCAATAGCATTCAAATATTTATTACAAAGAGTCAACTCCTATCTTGTATTGAATGGGATTTTGTGGCTATATCAGAGGAAAGTGGATAGACCTCTCCCCAAAGTGCTGTAAGCACTATTGACTAAATCATCTACAATAATCAATACTAGAGATGGACATGGAGTCGATATCGATGGTTCCAACGAAATGAATTAGTTTACAATTCTTTTTTTTAAATAAAATAAAATAGTAGTTATTACCAAAGTTTAAAATTTTCGTTTATAAATAATAATAATAAGATTTGCCTCATTTTTAAAAATGTTGAATATTGGTATAGATTTGTTTCATAAAGTTACGGATTTTCAAAATCAAATTTTACAAATATTTTGTCCATACTTGAGCAATACCAACCAAAGAAAGTAGTAAAAAGATAAAGAGAATCTTTTAGCAAGACTTAGCCCAGGTTAGCATGTAATGACTATGTAAATGATCGGCATCTCCCAATGAATGGTCTATTTTTCATGTATTTATTCACCACCTTAGGAAAAATAACGTGTGATGCCTAGGGAAGTAGGACCACCACTTCAGTGAAAGTGAGGCTACTACTTTCACATGGTCCTCACTGGTAACAAAAGACTTTCAAACAAATTGATTTGGTGGAAAATACTGTAACTTCCACTAATCATCTACTTCATGTGCGTTGCTCCTCATTACAATACAGTCTGTCATGGTTAATCACTGCTGAAAACAGTAGAAGTGGGTCACATGCCAACACAAATGGCTGTACATGATAAGAAGCACCATGCATAAGGTCGATGAACCGGAAGATGTTACCGTCAAGATCTAAAGATGACAAAATTGAACGTCAGTAAAATGCTAACCAATCAGAGCAGACAAAGAGACTCGGCAAGGAATAGTAACGATTGTTTATCAAGACTAATGCACCACACTAAACAAGTAACAGTGGCGAGAAAGTGAATTGAGGATCAAGCCATTATCAAGAGAAACTTTTTTTACTTTAGACCACAGTTACAAAAAAAAAAAAAAAATACTTTAGACCATTTCATTATCATATAGAAGAAAAAAAGAACTTTAATCAATATCGTGCAAGCAAAACAAGATAGTGCTTTAAGAAATTAGCCACAGCTTGCTTTTGTCAAATTTTCATGACGAATGTATTCATTCTATCTTGTTTAACAATTCATATACAATGAACAATAGCATCATATGCATGAACAATGACAAATTAGATTGTACTTTATTTTAACAATTAAAATTCAAGTCTTATTCTCCTTTAAACTGGTAGTCATCAAATATATTCTGTAAGCGAAGCAATAGTACAACAGCTTTCTTGTTCATTTAGCAATCAACAAAGATTCTAGAAAGTGAAAGATAATACACAGTAAGGCTAGGGAATAGTGCAAATGAAAATGAGAAGTAGCTCGGGGATAGTGACATTCAAGCACCTTGTATGAGCATTGTTAAGTTCACCTTAGATAATCTGAGTCACATCGCTGATGCTCCAATAACATTCCAACAGGTAATTTAGTTGTTGGACACTCCTGTTTTCATTCTATTTCCTGTTTCAACCATCCTCTAACTTTAGTATCCCCAAGGTCATGGACAATGTGGTTTGTCGAAGCTACTTTTCATTTGTTATATAGACTTTATGCATTAGTTATAACTTTTAACATTAGTTATGAGGAAAAGAACATGGATGAGGCAAAAGTTACATTGCAAACAAATCTTCTCTTGTTACATAAGTAATACCTTAATTGCGAACAGAACAACACTGCAAAGTCTTATGATTTGTTTTCGTACACAACAACCTGAGAGAAACAAGAGATAGTATAATACTAAATAAAGCTCAATCTGTGAGTAGACTTTTATAGACAAGTTTATGTTCAGACAGACATCGTACTGATTATATAAAAGACAGCAACTAAGACACACTACTTAGAAACTAAGATCCAACTTCGTATCTCCCATCGTTCTGCAAAGTCATATCGTATACCTGAGACGACCTTCTTCCGTTTCTTGATTTCCCGCCACTCACAACACGATTCTCCACCCTCTTCCCTTCATCTTCCTTCCTCACCCTCCGACCACGACGCGCTCCACCGACTCCTTCCCGTTTCCTCGAACCCTCTTCTCCGTCAGACTCACCGGAGACCGGTAAGCTCCGGTACGGTTTCACGCTGTGAACGACACCTTTAGGGAAGAACCTAGCGGAAGGCAAATCATCACCAACGCCGGCGTCAAACAGCTGCGGGCCATCCCTATCGGTCCAGAGATCAAACCCGCCCGGTTTCTGAAACCGGTCCGCTAGAACCTTAACCTGCTCGTCGGCGCAGACCGAGAACAGATTCGGGGGTTTCTGAACCGGCTCCCACGGCCGCTCGAGCTCGGCCACCGCAGCTTTCAGCTCCGCGCGTTTGCGCATCTCGTAGATCTGGCGTTCGCGGGATAAACGCGCCTTGAGGAGCTGTTTCTGCTTCTTCGCCTGCATCCTCTTCCACTGCCACTTTGATACGCCGCCGGGGAACGTTCTCGGACCGCCGCCCATGCGGATGACGGTTGATTTTCGCGGTTGCAGAGAGGGGTTTAGAGAGAGGAGAGAGAGTTTTGAGCGGAGAGAGTCCGGTGGTGAGGAGATTGAGGAGGAGAAGGAGATTGGTTTGGAGCAGGAGAGGTGGAATCCGACCATCGCGGCCATTGAAGTGAATTTGTGGTGTCCACACCAGTAGAATGGTCTTTTAGGAACGATAAAACAGTTTGAAACAAAAATTGACTGAATAATGGGCCTGGATTATATTCGGGTCGAGGCCCAAATATGCTGGATATTATGTTTTTCTTACCCGTCGGCCCAACCCATATTCAGATGAGTGTGAGAGCATATATCCTACAGTTATCAGACTCAGGCCACCCCAGGAAAACTACCTCGCAGTTGTAACTCCAATAAAACGATCTGTTCGGTGTCTGCGTTTGCGTTGTGGTTGTGTTCCATGCGGACGTTGTTTGTTTTCACTTGGCAGACATCCCCTTTGGTTTAGGGGAAAAGGAGAAATGGGAAGTCGTTGTCAACTTGTCATAGGTGGGAAATAGGGGTCTGTTTCCTATCTATAACTGTTTGTTCTTGAGGGGAAAGCGGAAAGGTTAGGTTCTACAACTCATATGATATGTTTATATTATGATGGAAATAGGGGTCTATTCTGTTTGTTATTTAGGGGAAAGGTTAGGTTTTACACTCATATGCTATGTCGGTTTTTTCTTCCAAAATCTATAATATAGACATGTCCATCAACAAAGTATTTGGCCGTATAGTTGTATATATATTTATCATCAATAATAAGCTTACATATAACATTTAACATATCGTAAGCTGAGAGCTTTCTACATAATATATCTTTTCTACGTAAAATATATTTGTTGTCAAGAGTACTTATACTGGTATTAGTTTTTCAGTTGGGGAACATGAAATCATCACAAAGATGTGTATTTTACATGGAAATTAGGTGGGGCAAAAAAATTAGTTAGCAAAAGAAAAACAATTGTCATAAGATACCAAATTTTCAGTCAGCCTTTGAGAATATGATCAATCCAAGGTCTGAGCAATTAATTGCGAAACATATATTCAGCAGTTAAGTAAAAAACAGATATATAGCTTAAACACGGTTCATGATAAAATTAATTGTGGATATACAGACAACTCAACTGAGCATGTGACAGACATGCTTCGCTGCTTTACCCCTTCCTTACCCACATGCTCCTCCAAATCATATCCTACCACGTATAGAATTAATCCTGAATTGATATTTAAACCTTGTAACAAGTTTTTTTTTTGTACTATTTGTTAATGAACCTTTATGAGTATTAAGTTGCCATTGGCCACAGCTAACTCTAATCACTAGACATCACCTTCGAAATTTTAAAATAAAGCGGCAATAACGGTTGGTGGATTCTTCATCTCGTGACCATTACTTTTTGGTTCTATAAATTTTCAATATATTCAGCGATAAGACTGTGTTTTCTTTCAAGGATATTTTATTGGCCAAGGGAGCTTTGATCATAATTGATATTTTACTGATTGAGTCATCTATAGCTAGATGTTGTTTCCCAGTATTAACAAAAACATTGGAGAAGTAGCTTGCTGAAATAGCTTGCTGAAATAGCCTCATGCACACATGAAAAGGTATTACAATAAGAAATACAGCATCAATCATTGCAAGATGTTTTTACTTTCTAGAATAGAAAGACGAGGGTGAACACTAAAGAACAATAAAGGCAACCACAATGTGTTAACGAGTTACCAATCCTAAAAACAAGTGTATGTATTTGGAAAACCAAAATTTAATGGAACGGTTGATGATTGACTTTCAATACTGATTACTTTTCCTATAAAGAAACTTAAATGACTTTTTTCTTATATGAGCATTTCCCATTTGCTTGCGTATTTTTTTGTTTTGTTCAAACCCAGTTAAAATAATGACTTTTGTTTTGTTTTGTTTCATAGGATTTCAGATTTTTACTTTTGGAAAATTTAATTGATTTAAAATAATTAAAACTCAACAACGAGGGGAAAAAAATACAAATATGCAGTAACATTGTTTTGAGTTCAATCAAGCTTTCATCAATAGCTAAATTAGTAAGAAACAAATTATAAAAGAAATTATAATATCATCACCATTTATTTCTAGCAATCAACCTGATAGACTCATTAATAAATACATATACTGGAAAATATTAGAAGTAGAGTCTTCAACAAAAAAGAATGTTTTTTTATAATTTTTTTTAACGCTGACTTATTATGATATTACAATTTTTTCTGATAAAAAATATTTTTTTAAAAACAAAAAAAATATTAAAAATTTAAAACCACACGAAATAAAAATGAAAAATGAAAATTCATTTATTATTCATATAATTTCTCCTCCAAATTTCAAACATTATTTTGTTTTTAAAAATGTTTAAATACAAATCAACCGTTTCTGCGTGCCTTTTTAAATCTAGGGCTTGGTTTCTCAGATTCTTCAGTTCTACTTGACATCTTCTTTACACTCTGTAACTTTTTTCTCTTTCGTTTCATCTCTCCTTCTCAGATCTTGTCTTGACCTTCTTTGGTCGTTGACCCAACGAATCCGGGTCCGGCTAAAAATCCGACCTTTCTCCATCGAGAAGCTCAAAGACTAATAATTTCTTTTAAAAAAAAGGTCGAGTCTTTGTTGAGTGTTTGGTTCTGAGGTATGATGTTGACCCAATTTGATTGAAGTAGTATGGAACTGATTGTCACAAGAAGAAGAAGAAGAAGAAGAAGAAGATGACGCTTTACATTCGTCGTGAATCTTCCAAGGTTACTCTTTTTTTTTTCTCTCATAAATTCAGCTTTGTGGGCTGATTCGTTACTTTTTTTATTTATTTATTTATGTAATAGCTATGGAAGAGGTTTTGCTCTGAGATAGCGACGGAGATAGGTCTTCTCGCTGACAACTGGAAGTACCTTCTCGCTGGTCTTATCCTTCAGGTTAAAGTCTTGAGCTTCTTTTATTTGTTGTTGTCAGATTCAAATTACATTGAATCGTTGTGTGTTAATAATGATGACTCTCCTGTTTCTTTTAGTTTAATACACTTTGGTTAGAGAGACAGGCTTGTGCCTTTATTTGGAGTGGGACTTTAAGTTTGTATTGAAACTTTGGTTGGTGTGTGCAGTACATTCATGGTTTAGCTGCTAAAGGAGTACATTATATTCATCGCCCTGCACCTACTCTCCAGGATCTTGGCTTCTTTCTTCTTCCGGTCTGACCTTTTTTCAGCTACATATGCTCTGACAATGCATGTCTCATTGCTTTTTTTTGTTTTTTTTACATTTTTGTGTAGGAGCTTGGTCAAGAGAGAAGCTACATAAGTGAGACCCTCTTCACTAGTGTTTTTCTTTCTTTCTTCCTGGTGAGTCTTTTGTCACATGTTTTCAGTAATAATAGCTCAAACCTTTACATTATAAACAGAGTTTTTGCTATTTAAATGAATTATTATGTTCAGATATTGATACTACTCCTTGAGAGCCTTTCTATTTGCAGTGGACTTTCCATCCATTCATCTTGAAAACCAAAAAGATTTACACTGTCTTGATATGGTGTAGAGTTCTAGCATTCTTAGTTGTAAGTCCCCCCCCTGCCCTTTACTAGTTAGTTACTATATAGGCTTAAGCTTTGCTGAGGTTGCTCTTGTCTTGTTAAGTTTGCTATGATGTTTCTGTTCTTCAGGCCTGCCAGTTTCTCCGTGTTATCACTTTCTATTCGACTCAGCTTCCTGGCCCAAACTATCACTGTCGCCAGGTAAAGCAACTGAGATCTGATATATACACGAGGTCTCATCTGGCTAATCAATTAAGCTTATGTGTTGTATCTTTTTTACCACAGGGCTCTAAAGTTGCCAGGTTGCCATGGCCCAAAAGCCCTCTTGAGGTTCTCGAGATTAACCGTGAGTTCTTCCTCCCCTAATCATATTCACATCTTTCTTTTGCTTATGTTCTCTCATGTTGATGATCTCATCATCAGCTCATGGGGTGATGTACGGATGTGGAGACCTGATATTCTCATCGCACATGATATTCACGCTAGTCTTTGTCCTCACTTACCACAAGTACGGCACTAGAAGGTTCATAAAGCTGTTTGGGTGGCTCACTGCTTTCGTGCAGAGCCTCTTGATCATTGCCTCCCGTAAACATTACACTGTCGATGTCGTTGTTGCCTGGTATTGTTTTTAACTATCACACAACACTTCTAATGAATACAAAGAAGATATGCTGACTTGCTGTTTTTTTTTTTTTGATTCTTTCTCCGTTTAGGTACACCGTTAACTTGGTGGTCTTCTGTCTTGACAAGAAGTTACCAGGTTCTTGATCTCAGAAAATGAAACTCTTATTTTTGGCAGAGACTCGGCTTCTCATATCTTCTTTTTCTTTTTTCAAAAATGTATTTTACTTCAGAATTACCAGACCGGACTACGGTGTTGCTCCCTGTAGTGTCGAAAGAGAGAACGAAAGAAGAGAACAACCACAAGCTGTTGAATGGGAACGGTGCTGATCCTCCTGCTGACTGGGTAAGTCATCTGAGACTGTTTTTTTGTTCTCCTTCTCAGTCCTGAACTACAATACTTTTCATCTTTAATGCTCTTTCTTTTTTATGTTTTTTTTCCGGTATCTGTTTAGAGACCGAGGGCTCAAGTGAACGGGAAGATAGATAGCAACGGAGTTCACACTGATAACTCAATGAATGGCGCATGAAAACTCAGCACCAGACTTCAGACAAGATCTATCTGCATATATATAAAAACAGCAAACCAATGCAAGTCATGAATGAAGACCGACCTGTTGGTCTTTTCGATTACTCGAATATGAACTTGAGTTCTGTTATGTGTGGGTAAATTTTTGTTTATGGTCATTGTTCTTAAAAAAAGGACACTCATAGATAGAAGTGGTGGTGACTATACTACTTTGTACATGTTCCAGTTCCTTGTTTGCCAAGTAACACAATCTTTTATAACACGTTTCTCTTTATGTCAATTTTCTTAATCTTTAGATGATGGTATGGTGTGTGGTTATATGATCCCTCTCCCACTTTAAACATAATTTATTTGCAACCAAAAAAAAAGTTTTGGTTGCAAGAGTGAAAGGAATCGAAAATTTTCAATGTTTCTTTTGTTAATTAAAAAAAAAAAATCAAAAACTCAATTGATATATAATAAAATTTGTTGTTTGCCTCCTACAAAGAGCATATAATATTGTATAGAGAGGTTTCATGAAGAAGATGAAACATGGAAATGGAAGAGCCATGAAATAAAGAAGCCAAAGACCATACAAGCTAACACTATATTCACCATTCTCTGTGGCTGCCACCTATTCTCTATCGCTCCCAAGGCCACCGTTTCCTCGCCGTTTCTTAACTCTCTCTCGTCCACCACCGTTACCATTACCATCTCGTTTGCACCGCCCACGTTTCTGGCTACCGATTGGCATATCTCGCAGATTCTGTTTCAATAAAGAAATTATGTTAATTTTCCTATAACTTGCCTAGGTTTTGTGTTTTAAGCTGACAACATGTGTATATGATCCCATCAACACAGAAAATAATACAAAAGGAAATACATGCTTTATCTGGCTCATAATCAGGGCCAGTCTTGATAATTTTGGACACTAATTTCTGTACAGATTTTAATAAAAAAAATTCCATAATTTGGAGGCCATCATATATAATGAACCGGCCCTGCTCATAATTAAAGGTAAAATGACTTAACGAATTAGTGTGGTCCTTAACGTAATCTTAACTAATAAAGTTTGAGTTTTTTTCTCTGGAGGGGAGAAAGCCATGTGGCATTCTCCTTTTAATAATTTAAATTTTTTTTCTCAACTTTATTTAATGTGTTTTGGTATTAATTGTTACTAGTTGTTAGTTTATTTTTGTTATTAGTTTATTTTTGTTATTGACAATTTATTACAATGATGTTTTAATTTTAGATTGAAAGTTTAATTTGTTATGAATTTTTTGTCTTGATTTTCTTTAGATTTCATAACTCTTATGTTACATATTTTTAAAAAATACTTTTAAACTATTTCTTAATATTTTGTATGTCAAATAAAAATACAAAAATGGAAACTGAAGTTAATTATTTTCAAGAAAATTAAAACATAAAATAGATACATATCCATACTATTACTTTATGTTTGAAAACATTTAAAATATTAACTTTAGTTTTTATATATTTATTTTCATAGCTAATATATTATCTTATAATAAAACTAATGCATTTACTAAACCGCGGTTCACCCACGGTTGATCCAATGATTCAAAGACCCGATAAATCGTCTGATTCAGTGCCGGGTCGGGTGTCAAAACATTGGTTTATAGGATTTCTTTATATTTGATGTTGACAATGGAAAATGGAGCCTCTACGATTCCCCTTCTTTAATGAAATCGACGTAACCGCCATATAATCAATCTAGAAATTCCACTCATCCCACTCTAATAATGTTTAGTAACTGATGACGATTCAAGTCCAAAAGACTAACATTTGGTCTATTGGTATTGGCACATAAACTCTATGGTATCTTCCCATGTTACACTATGCAAGGAAACCAATAACTTCCCTGATGCATGCTATCCGTGTTTACATTTTAAAAACCGTGAACATGATTAATATACTCTTAAAACTTAACTAAACAAAAAAGAATCATTACTTCCGATCTGAGAGAAATTTAAAAATGTTGCCTGGTTGCTAAAGTTATTTAAAATTTGTGTAAACCACACATCACCCTCACCTTTAATCCTTTGCACCACACTAACCATTTATTGTCAAAACCATTACTAAATGCAACAAGTCAGCAAGCCCGAATATTACAGATAGTTAGAAATTGTATTTATCATGATCGTTATAGATGCTAACATCTCATTTACTAATTAACAAATTGATTTTTTACTAGGAAGATTTGGTGAAATTGTTCCATTCCGGTTAAAATAGAAGTTGTCCATTAAATAGAGGAGTTTAGGAACCATTTATAGTTTTTAGCTAAAAACCGTATTTAGATTCATATTAAGATTAGTTGATATTTCTAAATAAGGGTGGACAAACAAGAATTTCGTTATGAACACACACAAAATCTTCCATTATAACAAAACTAATATAGAAAATAATTTTATATTTCTTATTTTAAGATACATCTTTTTGAGAGACCTTAAAACTAAAGTAACACATACAACTCGCATTCTATATTTTAAAAGTCAACATGGTAATTTTGAAAATATATATTAGATACTCACCAATTATTTTATCAAAAATTGACACTTCACCCATATTTTTTTATAAAATTTGAACAGTATTACATCTTTCTATTATTTGAACTAAATATATTAGTAAAAGTTTTATAGTTTATATATAGTTACTTTAATAATTAATAATATAAATATGTTTTCTATATAAAACATCAACTTTGTTTATGACTATCGGTTTTTTATTCTATTTTTATTAAATCGATTAGTAACAACCACTTATCCTATTCCACTTTGAACTAAACAACTTCAAACAAAGTCACTAACCATTATCAATAAAGATCAGAAAATATCATTTTTAATATATTTTTATTTTCATATTTAACATATTTTATTTGTTAAGACCATATAATAATTTATATATTTATGTAAAAGTATAACATACGAACCCTGGGCGTAACGTCGGAATATCACTAGTTTAGTATAATTCTAAGAATGTCAAACTCTTCTGTTTTTATTGTAAAACTAATCTTCTTTTTTTTTAAACACTCATTGTAAAACTAATCATTAAATTAGAAATTGTTAAAACGTTACAGAAATTTAAGGAAATCAAACTTCTTAAATTGATTTTCAACAAAAGATAAACAAAGAAAAACAATTCAAGACTATTTTTTCTCAAGAGTAATTAAGATCTCAATAAATAAAAGTAAAACAATTCAATTTAAAAATAAAAAATAAAGAAAAGAGAAGTAGTAATACTAACTTGTCGCCTTTGATCTTGAACCAAGTTTCAGCACATTGTCTATGAGCAACAGCCAAATCATCTTTACACGAACACCCTAACTCCATCGCACCTCCACCGCTCGTTTCCACCACCCCCAAGTGACATATCCTACAGTCTTTCTCCGGCGGCGCCGTCGCTTCATTAACATCTATCTCCGATGATGAGCTACTACTCATCACCGACGACACTTTCCTCGACTCTCCTCCTTCGTATTCGTACAAGCCTCCTCCCGTCGTCGTCGAATAGAAGTAAGAGTAGCATGACGTCACATCTTCTTCTCCTTCTCCGTCTGTATAGTATACGCTGACGTCACTTCGCCGGTGATATCCGTACGCCGGTCCTTGTTCTAAATCGATCTCTGTCATTACTAAACTAGAAGATATGTTTTTGTTTCTTTCTTCCTAATGACACATTAATAGAAGGGAATGTGTTTTGGTGGATTTGGTTTGGTGACTTCCTCTAACGTAACAACTACAAAAACATTTTATTTTTCCCTAATATGAGTAAGTAACGAAAATGTAAGAGGAGTGAGATGATGGAGCAGGAAGAAAGATTTGAGAGGAGAGTGAAAGTGAAACTGTATTTATGAAGGAAGAAGATATTATTGTTCTTGATCAAAGATCATATTTATTATTTTAAATAATTTTTTTCAAAAAGAATAGTGACAGATTAAAGTGAAAAACAGAGAACACGTTTCACGTTTGTTCAGAGTAGAGATTCTGTACGTTGGATGGTACAACGTTTAAGCGACGTATCCAACGGCTCATATTGCGGGATCGAAGGACTATCTCTTCCAGAAAGTAATTTTCATAATTGTATCAAGAATCGAAAATCCGATTCGGTCCTCGATTTCTTGTTGAGAAACAAGCATAAATAGAAATCATGCAGGGGTATTTATGTCGTTACAATTATGGAATTTCCAGTTTGGGATATCCTTTGACCCATTCCCCCGCCTCCGACCGATTTAATCACGGGCAGATCTCATAAGACTGAATTGTACTTTGTACCATGGTGAAATCTACAGTGGGGTATGTACTCTTATCGGTTTTCAGTCATCTTTTTTTTGTTGGAGTTGTTATCTTTTTTTATTAAGAGAATATAATTGAGTCATTAACCAATAAAGTTGATAAAGTCTCCATTTCAATATAATTTCATTAATCTCAGTTCAGATGCATATTTCGATTCTATCATGTATATATTGTTGGATTACCCTGACGTTCTGGAATGAAGTTTGTAAGTCCAACTCAAATGACAACATATAATATTAATTTCATTCCAAATGTCAATGATTTAGTTTGCTTTGGATACTTTTACAAATGAATTAACAAAACTTTGGTCCATTGTGTCATATATCACTATTAGATTCTCTTCAGTTTTGCTTTTAGGCACTTAATCTTATCCTCAATACAACAACATTTTGAAGTCATATGTACCACCAAAAAATTAAATGAAGTTAAAAATGTTATATTAACAAGAAAAATAACTATACTATTTAATGTCACTATCCGAGAAAACACATTAAATATTAGATAAAAAATAATGAGGAAGAAAGATATGTCTAACAAGCAAAGAATATCTACCTATTCTTAAAGCAATACAGATTAAAATTAAAAAGAAACAGGAATCTCATTTTCCACGTCAAAATGTTGAACCTACAAAGGATAAAAGAAACAAAGAAACAAAAAGAGTAAAAACGAAGTTTGATAGGGAAGATACAAAAGAAAACAACAGTTTATCAAGTTGGTGGGTCTGGTTCTAATGGACAAGACATACCTATTCTCGTTTCATTTGAATCTTATATCTGGAATTTTCTTATATCACAAATTTTAAATAAGTTCATGATATTATTTGGGAGCGAACAGAAGCATGAAGCTTTGTTGATTTGTTATCCATATTAGGTGTTCTAAAGAGAGGTTCAAATGAATGTTTACTTCATTCTCATATATGATTAGTTAGCAAATTCAGTAACTAAGGGTTTAACCACTAGACCAATTTGTAGTTTTCAAAGAGATTAATCATCGATATTCGTCTATTTAATTTTGCAAAAGTTAATTATTTGTACATTTGTTTCGATTTAGAATATAAAAGCTCTTACATACAATTTGTAAACTGGCACGCATGAAGGTTATTTTGGATCACCTCGAACGAGTGCATACTGATCATATATATACACTTTGCATTTTGACTCTTTGGGGTTTGTTCGTTAATGAAAACGGAAGGGACAATGCAAATAGTTGCACAGACTCAACAGTTTCACGTTCAAGCTGAATTTCTTTTTCTTTTGGGATAACTTAAGATGTTTAACAAGCCGAAACCCAACCGACTAATCCCTAAAAATCTATCCACCGGTGCCGGACATTTCTGATTGCTCACAATAAAAGTTATATACCTATTTCGCCTAGTTACACAAGCGGATTTATCTGAAATTGTAGATTTCAAACCCCAAAATATTGAGCATCTTTTTAAATCCGCTGTACACCTCCTCGACCAAAGTTGTTTTTATAAGACCAGAAACTGGACGTATATCTAAGTGTTTAGCTTAAAATTTGTTCGGCAAAACATTTGGCTGGTGGGTGATCAGCTGTTGAACCAATTCAGATGGACACTTCAAAATAAGGATACTAATCAAATTAATGTTCATTAGTAATTATCTACTTGGTTCGAGTTTTCCTTCATTTTTCTCGAAGTTTTGTTCATCAAAAACCTATTTTAAAGTGTCCATCTGAATTTCTCTAAGTGACCATTTATGCTATTTTGTACATTGGTTGCTTACCCGTTAGTATATCATCTTGTGGTGGATTATGTTGTTTTCTATTTATGTCAATTTTTTGGTATGAATGTTAACTAGAAGTTTTGTCCAAAGTGGAAATTTATTTATTCAGTTTTGTCCAATGTTATATCTATTTATGTCAATTTATTTATCTATTTATGTCAATTTTGATACATGAAAGCTGTCTTTAGCTTTGAGAATCGAGACGAAGTTTTTGTCCACTACAGTTTTAAGCATCTTTTCAACAACAACCTTTCGTGATCTTCACTGAACTAGTTTTAGATCGCCTTTTTAACTTTTAGATAATTAAGGGTTTGTGGGACAATATTTAATGGTTCTCTAAAAGAAATATATAACTCAAGTTAATAACTTAATATATGGACGTTTTTATATATGCAAGGCTAACTACATATAAAAAAAGGCTCAGATGTGCAGAAAAGGCTAACTACAAAGTAAAGAACAGTGAGAGCTTGAGACTGGTCACAAAAGTGTGCAGAATAAAGCCTCAAGGTTCAAGTACTAGCTAATGCCGTCTGACACATTGTCCACTATTCAGGTTTAGAATGTGACCAGCTGGTTTTGTATATTAGTTTTTATCCCATTTTTCTGTTGTTATTGGATCACTAAAATGATTCATGGCGTTGGAGGCTTTGCTTGTACGATCTATATTGCAAAAGTGCTGTAAGTGTTCATGGTTTTGTTGTATATGTATTTAAATTATGTCTAAATAATTTTGGAAATGTTATAGGAACTAGAGAAGAAGTTTACCCCATGGGACCAACATGCTGTAGATGAGTTCCATAAAGATGATATGTCTTGGCTAGAGGATGATGCTCTTACAGGAAAGTGACAAGCTACAATACTATGAGGTTAGGTGTTTGTTACTTTTGATTTATGTCTTCACGAGTCACTACAAAGAGAATTTGTCTTTTCATTTTGGGAGAAGTCTTTCTCCAGAAAGCAACAATGAATGTTTGATCATGTTCCACCGTAAATAAATAAGAAACAATATAGACTTTGTAAGTGAAATAAAGAAATAGTGAAAAAATGAAAACATATTAAACAAATTAAAATGACTTGAATTACAAATATAAAGATAACAAATTAAAATGTCTTAGAATGGTTACATAAATGATTTAACACTATATTTTCTCCTATGATCAGTAAGTCAAACATTAGTTAACAATTTTAGCTCCTCCTGACTGTTGTTTGCTATAACATGTCATGAATACATTACTTTTTTATCATATGAGATCATCATCTAATTCTTGCAGCTGGATGGCTATCGGTAATCATACATATAAAAAATACTAACGCATATCCAAACTAAATATTATACTGCTTACCTAAAATTCAAAACCTAAAATTTATGTAAAGGTTGAAAACATGTATATGATTTGATTTTGTAATTACTAAAATTAAATAGAATTAGGTAAATAACCATGCTACGCAGCGGACCATCTAATTTTCTTACTAGATATACAAAATTATTTTGTCTTCTAGGAACTGAATATACTTTTAAATGTTTTGAATTTGAGAATTGACTTTTATACTTTCTGTTTTCGATAAATGACAGTTTAGAATTATGTACATAGAATAATTCTTTTTTAAAATTTTTTTATACTTTTATCAAACATATAAATATTTACATAATTACTGCTCAACTAATAATAAAACAACTGCATAAATACAAATGATCAGATAATATAAAATTTAATAAATTTTACACTGAAAGTTAAAAATGTTTAGAAGAAACCTAAAACAAAGAGATTAGATTTAGTTTATATAACAAGGAGCCAGAGGAATACACTTAGGCTTGCGACTTTTAAACCGGAACCGAATACCGAACCGGATCCGACCCGAATGGACCGGTTCGGATCGGTTTTGAATAAGGCATATTTAACTGATAGATAAGGTTTATGAATATCCGTGGGTATAGGATCGTTTTGGGTTTTTATCCAGATCCGATCAGATACCCGTTTAAACCGAAATAATGTTTAAAAAAATGTGAATTTGCACCTCAGGGACTTCGAACCCAGGAGGGAAAGGTGAAAGTACAGCCACTTTTACCACTGCACCACTTTTTTCATTGTAATTACTTTCAGACTATAAATATATATCCGATTTGGATTAAACTTTTTAAAAAAAAATAGTTTAAAAAAAAATATATAAATAAAAATATTAGTTTCGGATTAATAATTTAATACCCGGAACTGACCCGGAATCAGTCGAAACCGAACCATAAGTATTCTAAGTACTCATCGGATACAATTTGTAAATAACCGAATTATCCGGATCCGAACAGATTCTACCCAGAACCGATCCGAATATCCAAAATTCCAGGCCTAAATACACTGAAAGCAGCAGCAATCAAAATATGAGCCGCTGAGTGAATCATAGTTATAATAAGAGCCAAAAGCAGGATCATAGTTGTCTCCATAGACAAAGCATAGCTTATAGTATAGTATATCACATTTACCAAAGGAGTCTCTGGCCTCCATGAGTATCACTCTTTCAGATTGGCTCCTCCCTAGAAAACCTTTAATGGGGCTTTAACGGTAATGCCTTTTTGGAAACATATAATAAATAACTCGGTGAGAAAAAACCATTTCCATTTTTTCACATGATTTAATTTATTCACTCATATTAGGCATGGGCATCCGGGTCCTCGGTTCTGGTTCGGGTCGGGTTCTATGGGGTCCGGGTCTTTCAAGTCCTGAAAATTTAAATTCATATAGGTACCTGTAATTTTTCGGGTGGTTCCGGATAGAGTCTTGTCGGGTCCGACATTTATTAGTAATACACGTGAAAAATAAAACATTTCTAGTAGAACCAATGCATTAAGATAGTTTTAGATGGTATATAACATTTTTGTAGAAACAAAATTCTGAAATTATGTAGCATGTGATTCACCTTATTATGACATCACCATCAAAACATTAGATAACATGGAAATATAAGGATTTTTTTTTGCGGTAGTGATAATTGTTTTAACAAATTAAGAAATATTATTTTTTAACAAATTAAGATATATTAATTTTTCATGATTTATTTGGTATCTAAACACATGTGTGGACATATAATTCAAAATTTATAAGTTATATCCGCTGAAAATATACAATAAGCCAAAATATAAAGTTCTTAGAAATATGTATAATTCATAGTACTCCAAGATAATATAAGGTAGTACAAATTAGTCCTAGTAGTGCTACTAGTCCAATAATTAAAACGGATTTAGGACTAAACCTATAAATAATAGAATCATCCTTCAGTAAAAGCATTTTAAAAAAGTAGACAATTCAATCATTCGCTCTCTCTTGCTCTCGTTCGATCGTAGCTTCTCTCTCATGCTCTCGTTTGTTTGCTCGCTCTGTTAATCGGTTTTAGGGTTTTAGATTTCTGTTTAATCATCAGTTTATTATCGGGAATATTATTGTATTGTGTGTCGTGTGTGTTTGTTGTTGATAATGATTGCAGGTATGAAGAAACACAAGGAAAATGGGGACATATTCAAATTTGATAGAATACAATTCTTTAAATTTCACTAAGTTTTTGAATATTTGTATCAAAATTAATGCACAAAAAAGGAACATTAACTGATAAAAATAGTAACCATTACATGTCATATAGATATAAAAGTTATTTTAGAAAACATAAGAATTCTACTAACAAAAAGTAATAAAAAATCAAATATTTTATAGAACACTGATGGATTCTTCACAACCAAACTTGAATCAAACCGGTATGGTTCCAAATCAAAGATTATAATATTCTTATCTTCGAGGGGAAGATCTAGGCTGGGGCTAACTCTATTAGCAAACACCCATATTAACATCCCTAGGCTTGTCTATAAATAATAGAACCTTCATTCATTTCTTCATAAAAAGCTCGAGTTTCTTTAATTGTTGCTTCTCTATTCATTTGCCTGAATATTAAAATTTTTTATTTATATTTTATGATAAATTTTCATTAAAATCTTTTTAAATACAATTATGAAATCCACCAAAAATTGAGTAACACAAATTTAATAGGAATTAGAAAATTAGTGAATTAAATAACACTAAAATTTTATGTCTAGTTTGACAAATAAACACATATATTGACATAGTACTATGTAATATATGACATACATCTTCTTAAAATAAATAATAAAACAAAAAATTAAGTTATTAGAAACATGTATAATATATAGTAATTCAAGATATTTTAAAGTCGTCCAAATTAGTTTACAATAGTACACAGTAGTTCATATTGCAATAGGATAGTCTTGATGATCAGGATCCCTTTTATGGAAGCTCTAAATGCGAAAATTAGATAATTAAATAGATTTCCCTTGAAAAACAGAATTATTATTAGTTGACAATTTAAAGAGTCTAAGTTTATTTGATACATTTTCAATCCATTATTAGTAATACACATTTGATTTTAGTAGAATTAGTAACTCCAGTAATTCCTAGAATTAGGGGTGCATTCCACATTCATTCATTCCCTTCTGATTCCACAGTCTCCGTCTCTGGATCTCTGCATTTTCTTCTTTGAGGTGAGTTCTCTTGTTGATTAATAAGTTGAATATTTGGTAATTTGTTTAGAGAAAAATGGGAGCAGTGAACGAATCTACCCATGTTTGGATTCAGTCATAAATTAATGTTGTTAGTGATCGATTTATGACACGACCAGCCAAGAACATGATTGCTATGGAAAGTCAGCAGCTACTGACTCAATTTGTCTTTTATGTTTTTGTTCTGATTTTTGGTTGATGTGTTATGTTTAGAATGATAATGGTGAAGGTTGTCAAGTGGGTGGATGAGGTCATACCGGACGCTCCTTACGCAATCATGGAGGAGTTCATGAAGAGATTGGTTTAGCCATGGGCATAATAGCCCAAGGTTTGAGGATGGTGCTTCTTCTGCTGGTACTCGCGTCTCACATTTTCTTCCTACCTCCCGCTGGATCGTTCAGTTCTCCAATGGCAAGGTGTACAAGTCTTCTTTTCTTTGTGTTTCTACCTCTTTAATTTAGCTTACTCAGGCAGATAACTTACATCTTTGTAAGATCTATATGTTACTTACTGATATAGTAGGTTGAACAGGTGCATGACTCATGATTTCTATTAGCTATGCAAGTGGTTCTTGGCTCTCTTTTTCAGTTGTTTTAATCATTAAAGAGAATGGATAGCAGCTTTTGTCATCATTTTGATAACACTATCTGGTTTTTGCTTTCTGAAACATAATTAGCTCATCCATGACCATTTCACCACTTCCTATGTGTGTTATCAATAATTTTCCTACAAAATCATCAATATGTACAAGCATTGGACACATGATTGTTCTCTACAAAATCATCAATATGTTAGGATTTGTGATGTAGAAACCAAGAATCCTAAGTTAAACTCAGAATAGCAAAAGAGAAGCAAAAAAAAGCAAAAGAGAAGCAAACTTGAAATAAGAATTTCTAGAAAGCCTCTTTATTACTTTCCAAAACTACCATATCTTTCTTGCAATTCTGGATTTGACATTATTTCTGAGTAGATTGTAATCTCAGAACATGGTATAAATCTGTGTTTTATTTTCTTATGATTTTCTGCGTAATAATGTTTCTAATGCACACATGGTTAAGGATCATTGAGTTTGCTGTTTCCATGATTCATGTCTTTGCTCAGATGGCTAAAGAAGTGATGTTAAAACTCTCATAGTTTTTTTGAATGCTGAGAAAGGAAAATAAGTTATTATAAATTCCATCTTAATAATGAATTATTAAGATGAATACTAAGATAAAGTCGGCATCATAATTCTTTGTATTAGCATTTACATACTAGTATAACTATAATATGATTTAGACTAAGATAAATATCACTTACACATTATCTATATCTCTATTATTAAAATATAAGTAAACTTTAAAAATAACTTTTAGTTTTTAGTATTATTTACAATAGTATGTCACTGAAAATTTAATTAATCTTTCTATATTAATGCTTGTCTTTTTCAGTTAATTTAATGTGTTTTCCTAAAATTAATTGAACTAAATGTTGTCATTAATATTCATATATTAATGCTCGTTTTTTCCAGTTTACTTAATGTGTGTTTCCAAAAAAATTATTGGTCTTTTGTTGTTTAATTAATGCATTTCCAAAATCAATTTATATTTAATATGTGTTATGTTTTATGATTCTTTGTCTATTTCTGTTGAATTAATGCATTTTCAAAATCGAATTCTAAATAAAAAATTCTGGCAATAATAATTAATAAACCTAACTTATAGTATTCAATGTTTTTCTATTTTATTATATATGTGTATGTTTGGAAATAATTAATAAACCTACCTTTAAATATTTAATGAACTATATTATTTTTAAATTATGTAATTATATTTTATTATTATTTATTAGTTAACTAAAAATAATCATTTATATGATATATAAATATATTATGTCACATAAATGTTTCATATAAATAATACCACAATGTAAATTCAGTATGATAAATGTTAAAAATATAAAATATATAGCACCAAACCTCTTCAACCTCCAAAGACGACACATCATTACTCTTCTCTTCCTCCTCCTCCTCCTCTTCAACGCTCACGACGACACATTCCTCTTTCCTCTTGGAAAACGTTGGAGGCTCCTGGGATGGTTGAGGACTTTTTCCTTAACTTGTTTGACTGGGGTTCTCACAACGTCTTGGCCATTGCCTTGGGCTACACTCTTTACCTCTGGGATCCTTCTACCAACTCTGTATCTAAGCTCGTGATGTTTGGGGTTCTGGGATGTTTTTGCAATGCAAGAGACTCCCAAAAAACCTGATCACAAAGCAGCCCATGAACCATTTCCTCACGTGAGTCGTAGCATCCGTTGAAACTCTCTTGACTAACAACAAGCCATTCATTGATTCATTGATTGTTTTATATTTTCCTTGTAAGTTTTTCTAATATAAGTCGTTCCTTACTCTGTGTTAATAACATTCATTCATTCTGTGCGAAGACAAGCATTAATATAGAAAGATTAATGACATTCATTCATTCTTATTTCAAGTTTTCTTTTCTTTTGCTTTTTTTTTGCTTCTCTTTTGCTATTCTGACTTTAACTTAGGATTCTTGGTTTCTACATCACAAATCCTAACATATTGATGATTTTGTAGAGAACAATCATGTGTCCAATGCTTGTACACTGACTGCATCGAGTGTACTTAGTTAGTTCATAGTTAAGCCGCTTTGAGCTGTAGTGTAAAGATATGTAATAACACTTAAGCGTGTGTTTGAGGCTTTGAGATGTAGTGTAAAGATACGTGATATTTCAAAAAGTGATGATTCAGCTTAGTCACATTTGTTGGGCTTAAACCAAACTTATTCATTAAGCCAAAGTCACAAAACATCCATTGCAATAAAAAGAAAAAGAAAAACAACAAATCAGTAAAGAGGTTCTCTCACACATAGAGAGTATTATTTAGGAAAATCTAAAAGGTACCATACCACATGGTTTCCTCTCACAAAGAGAGAATACTTACTAGAATACTGAAATCAAAACCAAGAGAATACTTATGCTTGTGATGGGTCCTTTGGCTTCCTCAATGGTCACGAGCTTAGATACAGAGTTGGTAGAAGCATCCCAGAGGTAAAGAGTGTAGCCCAAGGCAATGGCCAAGACGTTGTGAGAACCTCAGTCAAGCAAGTTAAGAAAAAAGTCCTCAACCATCCCAGGAGCCTCCAAGGTTTTCCAAGAGGAAAGAGGGACGTGTCGTCGTGGGCGTTGAAGAGGAGGAGGAGGAGAAGAGTAATGATGTGTCGTCTTTGGAGGTTGAGGAGGTTTGTTCTTGAAGGCGAGAATACGGGTGCGGTTGAGATTCATAGCTTCCGCCAAACCTTTCCTGTAAGCGTCTTTGGAGGCTGAAAGCAGCACCGCCGCTTCTTCTTCTTTGCCGCCGCTGTCTCCTCTTAGGGCTTCAATGATGGCATGTTGAGCAAACTCAAAGTCCATGGCTGATCTATTTGGAATGAATCTGTCCCAATTCTCCTTCCGACCACCTGCATTCATTATGACCAAACAAACTACACACAACAGCAACGCAATAGGAATAATGACAATATAGGAGGAATAATGACAAGAGGCACACTACCACTTGCCTCTTCTTCTTCTCCAGCTACTGCACTCCACATCTATTTCCCCATTAGGGTTCACAGAAACAGGTACTGTTTCTTCTGGTAAGTTTCTCTTTAACAATGCAGTTTCCATGTCTCCATAGTCATCAATTCTAATCAACTCGTCGTGAATGGGTATTTCTTCTAAGGTAACAGACTTATGTACTTCAATTGCTAGGCTCTCAGGTTGTTAGGAAAAAAAATATCACTTACACAAAAAAACTTCCTTACTTCCATAGCTAATGTTTTGATGGTGATTATCATAATAAGGTGGATCACACAAATTACATATTTTCAGAATTTTGTTTCTACAAAAATGTTATATACCATCTAAAACTATGTAAATGCATTGGTTCTACTAGAAATATTTTATTTTTCACGTGGTATTACTAATAAATGTTGAAATTCGCAAAAAATACTACCATGAAAATTTCTAGGAATTACTGGAGTTACTAATTCTACTAAAATCAAATGTGTATTACTAATAATGGATTGAAAATGTATCAAATTCTTGAACAACTTAGACTCTTTAAATTGTCAACTAATAATAATTCTGTTTTTCAAGGGAAATCTATTTAATTATCTAATTTTCGCATTTAGAGCTTCCATAAAAGGGATCCTGATCATCAAGACTATCCTATTGCAATATGAACTACTGTGTACTATTGTGAACTACTTTGAACGACTTTAAAATATCTTGAATTACTATATATTATACATGTTTCTAATAACTTAATTTTTTGTTTTATTATTTATTTTAAGAAGATGTATATCATATATTACGTAGTACTATGTCAATATATGTGTTTATTTGTCAAACTAGACATAAAATTTTAGTGTTATTTAATTCACTAATTTTCTAATTCCTATTAAATTTGTGTTACTCAATTTTTGGTGGATTTCATAATTGTATTTAAAAAGATTTTAATGAAAATATATCATAAAATATAAATAAATTTTTTTTAATATTCAGGCAAATGAATAGAGAAGCAACAATTAAAGAAACTCGAGCTTTTTATGAAGAAATGAATGAAGGTTCTATTATTTATAGACAAGCCTATGGATGTTAATATGGGTGTTTGCCAATAGAGTTAGCCCCAGCCTAGATCTTCCCCTCGAAGATAAGAATATTATAATCTTTGATTTGGAACCATACCGGTTTGATTCAAGTTTGGTTGTGAAGAATCCATCAGTGTTCTATAAAATATTTGATTTTTTATTACTTTTTGTTAGTAGAATTCTTATGTTTTCTAAAATAACTTTTATATCTATATGACATGTAATGGTTACTATTTTTATCAGTTAATGTTCCTTTTTTGTGCATTAGTATTGTAGCTTGTCAGTTTCCTGTAAGATCATCATCCTCTAGCCAAGACATATCATCTTTATGGAACTCATCTACAACATGTTGGTCCAATGGGGTAAACTTCTTCTCTAGTTCCTGTAACATTTCCAAAATTATTTAGACATAATTTAAATACATATACAACAAAACCACCAACACTTACAGCACTCTTGCAATATGGATCGTACAAGGAAAGTGGACAATGGACAATGTGTTAGACAAGACCATCTGGTCACATTCTAAACCTGAATAGTGGACAATGTGTCAGACAAGTACATTCTATGTCTATCTATAATGTAATACATATCGTCTACAAATTTGTTTATTTAATGTTAATGAATAAAGTCCCACATCGGTAGTTAGAGAAATAATTAAGTAATATATAAAAGGTTATAGCCAATCTATTAATTGTCAATTAGTTTTAAGTTGGAAGTCCATAATAACCCCGAATCTAATATGGTATCAGAGCGGTCGATCTTTGTGGATCAAAAGTTAAACTAAAAAGAACCGCCCGATGTTGGACCACTCCGTGGATGGTATTCCCACAGTTGTTCACGCATGTGCGTGAGGAAGAATGTTAATGAATAAAATCCCATATCGGTAGTTTGAAAAATGATTAAGTAATATATAAATGGTTAGGGTCAATCCACTAATTGTCAATTGGTTTTAAATTGAAAGTTTATAATAAACCCGAATCTAATATTTAAATGTTTGATTTAAGACTTTGTCACATGCTGGTTTGCACTTGCAAATGCAATTGCAATTTCAATTAACAAACCGACCAAATATATATCTTTGAAACTGTTTCCTTTGATATTTCATTGTGTGAACTCTCCAATGTTGTTGTCTTGTCGAACTGACGTGTGTTAAAGAAATACGAGCTGTTTGGATAATTATGAAATCTGGTTTAATTTCCACTGATATTTTTTGTTTTGGTTCGGTTTAGAGTTAACCTAGCCACGTCTACAGTAACCCATCTTAGCTGCTAACCGCGTGCCGTTTTGGGGGTTTCCAAATCTTCAAGACATACGTGCCTTTTTTTTCTGAAATCACCGTGGCCTTGGTCGTGGAAGCAGAAGCTCCACAACAAACAATAGTGACAAAGTTATTCTGTGAACCACAACACATAACAGAAACGTGTCAAACTGCTTCTGTCTAAATCTTGGTCATCAAGCAAGAGTAGTAACCATGATAAATAATAACCCTATCTTGAATACTTCTTTTAGTAAGACTTAACATAATGGGAATGGTTTTTGGCAAAATCGCTGTAGAGACTCCCAAACACACGGTGGTCAAATCCGGCGACGGTTATGAGATCACCGGAGATTATGTCCTTGCTAGGTATAATCCCCCATGGACGTTACCTCCTTTCAAGACCAACGAAGTCATGATCCCTGTTGAACGAAGAAACCATAAACCAAAAGTTCATAGCTTTTGGTCTCAACAACATGTTGTTCCACTCTGTCTTTGTAGTAAAAGAACAATAATGTATACAATGCGAGCTTTTGATTTAAAATTTTTGTTTAAGATGCATCAACAACAAAGTGCTAGTTCTGACTTGGTTTCTTTAACCGGAGAAGAGTTTAAAGACGATGACAATTAAGTTGAAGAGCATGAGGGGAAGCCTCATGTACTGGCAGGCGTGGATGAGACCAACGATTTGGCCTTTGAGAGAGTTTCTTTTGCCGGTTTGGTGTAGCTCGGCGAGTGTCCATCCTTTTGGAGCTAGAAAACGGTCTTCGTTGAGGATAGCAAGTGCGTTTGCAAATAGCAGCAGTCCTTCCATCAGTGTCCAGAACCCCATGGTTTCTCTCTCTGTGAAACACACACGCCCAAGGATCATTCAAGAGTTAAAAAGAGTGTTAACATAAAAAGATAACAGCTTCATCCATTTATGGTATTGAATCAAACTAGTCAATAACAACGGCCTTCCATTCTTGGGAAACTGAGGACTGGAGAACGATTAAAAAAAAAACATATGGATATAGTAGTCATTCATAAAACTAGCAAAAAAAAGAAGAAATCTTGATTCAAAGTTAAGACATGAATAATGAACATCTCTTGACTAGAAAGGGACAAGGAACTGAACATGTTTTGCCGCTGTTGCTTGCAAAACAACAGAATCACATAAGCGTATTATTGAAGGCAAGAACAAACTTGACATGGTTTTCTGAACAGATTGGGTCCTAATTCTCACTAGATCAAAGAAGCCGACATCGTGTATTCATCATTCTACGTGAAGAAGACTATGATGATGATGCTAATACTCTCTCTCTCTCTCTCATAGAGCAAACTGCTTCTTTGATTGATTGATCTCCCTAAAGATATATAAATTCCCAAAAGAAAGATCGAAATTTTCCACCACAACTCCCAAGGATAGAGAGAATCATATGAACATGGAGGAGAAGAGATACTTACGGGTGAATCGAAATCGAGTCGAGGTTCAAGTGTTAGGACTTAGGACAGATCTCGTTCATTGAAGATGACGAAGCCTGCAATTATCGTACGGTTAAATTTATCAATTATATTTAAGCTGCGACTAAACCGGAATCCGGTTATTTTCAAGGGTTGAACCCGCTTGAAGTTGACCCATGATATCTATTAAGTAATCAATAATATAGGAAAATAAATAACTACCAACAAATCAGAGTGGCGCAGCGGAAGCGTGGTGGGCCCATAACCCACAGGTCCCAGGATCGAAACCTGGCTCTGATAATGTCTTTTTTTTTTTTGCCACAAAACCATACAGTAACACCACAAACAACTTGTATCATTTTCAAATCCATACATCAGTTGATAATGACAAAAATATAGTTTAATTGATGTGACAAAAAAGGTAATAACACATGTTACATTTGCTTTTCAATGATCAATCGTATATCAATCTATTTGTTTTAAAGTAATCCCGAGATTCCTAACCAGCTGCTCTTAAAGCACAAGAATAAGAAAAATGTTATATCTTTGATGCTGCTCATGTATAGTGTGAATCAGATTCTACAGATTTGTATGGATCTTCCAAGAATACAGTCTTCTTTCTTTTCCTATATTGTACAAGAAAGCTACAAAAGTGTTGGAATCAATGTCTTCGTGTTCTCTCTTCTATCTTGAAACACCTCTTCCTTCCATCTATCTGACTGTCACTCTTCTTACACTTGACTTCCAAGGCTGCTCAGGCTGAGACTTGTTGCAGATGCAATCTGGCTGTGGGTTTGCGTAAAAATTCTCCTCTAGCCGAGGGAACTCACCGGGAAGTCTTGCATAAGGAGCTCCAATCCTGTCTCCATGCAATCTCTTCACCTCTGAAGAGAACTCATCCCAAGACACCACACCCTCGTCTAAATGATCTATCAGTCTAACAAAATTTAACCTGCCATATTCACAAGACAAAATGATCATCTCATCTCAGCAATAAGCAAAACCGGTCATGGATATAGCCAAAAGTCTTAACTCACTAAACTTTTAAAAATTAATATACATAAAACTTTTTGGCTCCAGATAATTAAACACATTTTTCTATCAAACTTGTTACTAAATTGACTAAAGCCTCTAAAATTTCATATAGCGTCTTGGCAAGAAGTTAGAGAAATAGAAGTAAGTAATGATTCAAACCTGTCTGGATTGATAGTCTTCTTGAACCCTTCAAACCTCCTGTGCCCCTGTACAGCCTTGGCCATATTCCCATCATATGTATACACGAAAACATCGCTTTCTAACGCCACAATGTAATCCAACGCAGCCAAGCGGTTTTGGTATGGCTTAAAGAGCTCTAACTCTTCTTCAGTTGCTAAACTTGAATGAGAGAAGACGTTTGGGTACTCTTCTCTAAAAGCATCCATACTGTTTCCTCCATAGATCTCACCAGCAACTATGTATACGGTAGTGGAAGATGGATACCCCATTGCCTTTAAAAATATGGCCGCTTCTCGTGGAGACATAGGGCAACCACCTTGGATCCGCTTCTCTCTGCTGTCAATCTCTTTCTCTTTCCAATGTTTAACATTGTATCTCATGATCCTCAGCTCTTCAGCTTCTCCCGCTGTGAGGTTGTGGCTGCAGCCCGTGAAGGCAAGCATGTCTTTCTCGTAGCGTAAGTGTAGAGCGATGAAGGGTTCGCTATTGTTTCTTAACCGGTTAACCAAAACTTCACCGAAGTCTTGAATCTCCTTGGAGTAACTCAATGCCTGGTAGTTAGCGCGGCATCTCAGCCGTTGGATCGATGGTGGCAAGCCGTTGTTGGCTAGGCGTGAGTCGGTGTGTGTGAACTTTACCACCTTGTGTTTTTTCAACAACGGTGTCATCTCGTTTCTGTAGTAACTAGCCTTGGACCAAGACACAGGAGCCTTGAGGAGAGGTCTCATGGCTGCATAGCGAGGAGGCAAGTACTCGGTGATGTCAACATCATCTTTTAATACGTTCATAAAGTGTCTCCAGTCAAAAATATCTTTGAACGTGCTGCAAAATCATAAAGAACACATGTTGACAAAAAAAAACATTCTCTTCTTCTTGTTGTGTAGAGTAAAAACAAAGTAGAACCTGGGGTCAGTCCAGAAAGATTCATGGTCGAGGAGAGGAAGAACTAGAGTCGCATTCATAATCTTTGCTGCAGCAACCATGTCACATATCTACAATTTTTTTCACAAGAAAACAAAAGGTAAGAAGAAAGCAAGAGAAAAAAGAATCTATGTAAATAAGAAGCACTTGGGATACTGAAACTCACCCCAGTTCTCATCTGATTCAATCCTCCATTTGCGTGTACTAGAAGGTAACCGTTGGTTTTTCTATGTAGCCCTAATACCAGCCACAAATTTCAGACAACCATAAACTGAAGCTATTGTTTAGAGAATCTGAACAGGAGCTTACTTGAACGGTTCTTGGGACGTGACGCACACTGGCGGTAACTACTGGATTCAGGTTTCTGCCATATTTCCGGAATCTGTAAAACACAAAACGACGCCGAATCATGAGAAGGTGTAGTGAAAACAGAATAACGACACTGGCTTCATACGTTACAGAAACAGAGCACACTATCAATGTTTAGAACTTAAATCTAACTCAGACAATGTTAAACCTAGTCAAAGTTCCTCATAAATGCATTGTTTGGAACTTAAAAAGATTTTTTTTTTAAAGACTGCAAAACCCGACCAAGTAAAAACCATTAAAGACAGTCAGTATTCTCCAACCGATAAAGAGACAAAAGCTCAGAGACCTGTCCGAATGAATATACAATGATAATTGCATCGGTTTCAATAATAATAATTTGAAGGAAAGTCAACGGAAACTGTGTAGAAAAAAGTGGTGATCCATACCAAACAACGGCTGCCTAAATTCCTTTTGACCATTTCCTTCGTCAAACTCATTCTTATTATAACGAATCTCAGAAGAATATGCAAAACGGATTTTGAGTTTGTTAATTTAATTCTATCTTTGACGCTATCAAACGTGACCATTCCGAGAAAGCGAAAGAAAAAGAAAACAGAAAACGCGAGTTTCAGTTAAAAATACGACCTTTCACCAACGAAAACAGAGGAAATCTTTGAAATTTCTCTGAGTTTGTATCAGAAAACTCAAAACTTTGTTTCATTCTAATTTTAACGGGAAAATAGGAGAGTAAAATCAATTTAGTTTTCTGGGTAAAACTCAAAACTTTGTTATATTCTAAATTTTCTCCAGAAAAAAAAAACAGAGTAACAGAGTAAAATCCATTTCACTTTTCTCGGGAAAAACTCAAAAGCTTTGTTTCATTCAAAACTGATCACACAAGGCATTGATTGGTCAAAAAGATTTCTTTGTTATTCATCAATTGGTTATCGATCAGAAAAAATCATTGTTTTTATTTTTCTCGGGAAAGTAAATTTTTTTTTTTTTTGTAAAAATGAAAGTAGAAATTTCAATGCAAAGAAAAACAAAAAAAACTCACGGGAAGCTTCTGGACAGCAACGTTCTCCGACATTGCGCGTTGAGCCATCGACCAATCTTCATGTAACGCCCTAACGACAACGAGCTCGTTCAAATCTCTCATGTGCGCGTGATCAACAACGCGCCCGCTCATAACAGAAACTCTGACAAAGAGAGAAACGACGACGAGAACCATGAGGAGACCCAAGATCCGACGCCCCACGTTTCTCCCCAACCCTTGGCCAATCACAGCCGTCGTCCATCCACCGTCGCCGCCGCATAGAAACGGCCACTTCAGTTTACGCGGGAGGAGGTACCGAATCTTCGGGTGGTAGTGGTGGTCGTGGTGGTAATGCGATCCGCTAGACGTGGAGCCCATCGAGGAAGGTGAGGAGCACGCGCCGTTTGTTCCCTCTACGTCGTCTAACTCCGGCGAGAGGGAGGAGATGTTGACTATGTTGCAATACTCGGAGGAAACGGAGGGTCGTTCGGAGGTTGTGGTGCTTTCGAGGGAGTCTCCGATACGACGCCGTGTGATCGGTGCAACGGCCAATGGGCTAGCGCCGGCCGCTGACATATTTAGAGAGGGAGGGAGAAAAGAGTTGGTTTTTTTTTTGTTTTTTTGTTTTTGGTAAAATGTGTTTTTGAGGGGTTAGTGGTTGATCATGTTATGGTATTAGCCACCGTGATGTTCGGTGAAGCTGAGAGGCGTCGAAGCTTTCTCTAAATCTTTTCTCTCTCTCTGTTGCCTATGTATGGTATTTATACATATGAATACTTATTATGGTTTGTGTGTGTATTTATGTATTGTGGGCCTTTCCCTAATCATTTAGGGAAATATTGTCATCTGATTTTGATATTTGTTTCTAAAAAAGGCTATGGCGGGTAAAAATGGGTTTACAGCTTGGTCGGTTTATTTTTGTCAAAAGTTTACTAGTTTGTACAATAAATACTGATTTATTTAGTTTACATCGAATTTGTACAATTTAGTTTGGTTTGGTTTACACGAACTTTTTTGTAACAATGGTACACAAACTTTTTTCAAACTTGGTTTTTATATATTTAAAAAAGTAAATCAAATTGAAAATCAAAGATCAGTTTTTTTTTTAACTTGTTTAGGTTTGGTTTGTTTGCCTTTTTCATTCCTTTTTGTTTTAGCATTTGTCTTGTTTTGGTTTCGCTAGAGAATACCTAATAAGTTTGATGTATCTAAAAAAAAAAGAAAAAGAAAATCCATTGAGAACAAATATGTCAATGGAAAGAACAAATTCTTAATCCGTTGAGCGCATTGAGAACCAAATTCTTAAGACATTACCGTGGGTATGTGAAGGATTTGATTTTGAAAGCTGGTAACATCACCATGACCCATGAGAGTTATTTTTTGTCCAAGCTTTAACATTAGAAACAATTTCTCAATGATCTTTGGAAACTGTCACCAAATACATTTGGCTCCTCTGAAAAGGGGTTTCAGTACAACCAAATACATTTGATACTACACATCATATTCAAATCAATTCTTTTGAACAACTTTACGTAAATCACCATCTAAATACAAAAGAAAATAGAGTAATTTCATTCATAAAAATGAATGATATTCTCATGGAAAACTAAGTATATTCAATACCAGTTCAAAATGTTTGTACATTCAATTGTTCGACTAAGATATAACAATGTATTAGTTAACCTTTTTAATAGAGAAAACACCTTAGTAACTAGTAGTGTTAGTAAAAATATACATCATATCTTATCATCTAAAAACAAACAAAATAAAATAAAATGGAATTTACCAACTAAATGACATTGTTTATTATTATTACATTATCTTCGACATTACTATTTGCATTACCTCACATAACACGACACATGTGCCACGCCACACATGCCGCTCGTTTTCCCTTATTTTGTTTTCTTTAAAAGTAATTTCGAAAAACAAATTCCAACTTAGTTGTTATCATTACCTAATTTAAAACTATTTTCTTTTAGTAACAATTTTAGCTAATTGATTTTGATTAGGGTTAGAAAAAGCTAAAACACTTAGTTAATCTAATATCATGTAGGCCAAAACTTAGATTTGCCGCCAACATAATAGGACACGTAACCCTCAACCACATTCATCACCCTCCTCTCTGATGCTACCACGTGGATACATTCCAAACACTTTCCGGATCTCAAGCCGGTCGGCAAAAAATTTCAGCATCTTTCTGATGCATTTATGGCCATTCGATCCGAATCAGACGGCCGATACACGATCTCTCTCGTTCCTACATGTGAACTTGTCATTTGCGCAAGTAAAGTAACATATCGTTTGTACATTTTTCAGATCGTGTACTAAAAAAACTATGAAGACGGCAGAATTACATTTTGCAAAACGATTAATATTTAGAGATGTTTTGAACTTTACGAATGTTATCATAGTATCTGTATTGCCTTCAGTTTGAGCCATTGAGAGTATGAACACATGTGATGAATGATAGGCTATCAGTTTTGTACAGAATATAATCAACGGTACAATAAATGCCTACAAATTTGCTTGCTTTTAATAAACGATTAACGAGAATACGTTGGTGGATTAAATAAAACCAGTCATAGAAACGGTTAGAATTGTATTTCGTAACGCAAAAATGCAGTTACAGAAAAATGGTAGAAAAGTTATCTAGTCAAAGTTATAAATTGTTTAGTTTCATATGAAAATTCTTGTTTGTGGAAACATTTATGTGGTTTTCTTTTATGTTAAACATTATATAACGCTGAAAAACAGAAGAAGAGAGAGGTGAGAGAAAGAAGCTCCCAGCCACTACTCCCGATGCAAGGCGCCCTTTCCCCGAGATCTTAAAGTCCACCGTATCTTTTCGCCGTTTCCACCGCAAGAACCATCGCCAGTATACCGCCGATGACCTAACTTCCTCCCTTCAAAAATTCCTTCGGTCAAATGGTAGATCAAGACATGGTATCTCCACGTATGAGCTCTCTCTGCCACGACAGGCAGTACTTTTCAAACTTTGAAGCAGTAAAGATATCATCCAACCTAAACTAAAGTCGGCTCTCCTGGTTCTACTTTACCTCTTATTGAGGAGAATCTTCACAATCTCTAACAGCAGCACATCATATCTCCGAGTACTCACAAAAATCAGGAGCCATCTCAACATTTCTTATGGCGCATAAATACTCAAGAATGGAGAAGGGGAAATGGACAGCTACTTCCTCTAGAGACAACAGAAGAGCACCGGTTCGACTCCCCCCGAGCGACAACGCGAACCTGATTGAAGAACACAAACTTACCCTGATAGGGCGTGTGACAAACCCAACAGTACAGAAGACACAATGGGTGGTGGACTGGCTCATCCAGTACTGGAACGTGGAGGGAGAACTCACAGGAAGAGAACTTGGCCCTGATCTTTTCCAAATTCGCTTCACCTCTGAAGAAGCCTTGCAATCTGTGCTTAGGAAAGGACCGTATCATTACAAAAGATGGATGATTCTTCTCCAGAGGTGGGAGCCAGTCGTCTCCAATACCTTCCCTCGAATGATAGCTTTTTGGATAAGAATCCATGGATTACCACTCCACTACTGGACAGACCTGTCACTGACTATGATTGGGGAGGAGCTAGGCAAGATCTTAGACAAAGATGCCAAACACGGCAGGATGAGAATTCTAGTCGATGGTCTACGAAAACTAGAAATGAGCGTCCCAGTTGAAGTAGATGGTGAAATCATCACAGTGGATCTTGAATACGAGAAGCTGGAGAAGCATTGCTTCATATGCTATTCCCTCTGTCACGAGAAAGACACTTGCCCTCTTAATAGGGAAAGAGAAGACAAGGTGGAGGCTAAACAGGGAATCAGCCAACACAACACTCTAAGGAAGCTGGAGGATCATCGTCGTAAACACGATCACAGAAGATCTCTTACTCTGAGCTCTAGAGACAGAGGACTAGACTCCAGAGAACAACACTTCAGCAGCTATCGTTCAGTCCACTCTCGTCTGCAGGACCCAAGGACAGAACGAACACCTCACCAAGAGAGATCAAAATCTAACTACTCCAGAGATGAAGAAAGAAGAGTTGTTCAGGGAAGAAAACGAGAGAGGGACAGAGACCAGCGGGAATACTCATCTCATCATAGCTTTCCCCCTCAGAGGAACCTCACTCCAACGAGAAGAAACTCCAAAGACCACTCTCCAACAAGATATAGTAAGGAAGCGAGGAGATACCAAGACGAAGGACAAAAAACCCAAAGCTCTCGTACTCCTCCTCCTCGGCCTCCTAGAGAATCAATGAACTTACCGGTGGTTCCGGAAGGTGGAGAAGTGAACAGCCGTTCTAGAGAAAGAATCTCAGCTCTTCATAGGATTGAGGATCCTCTGCCCCTCTCAACAGGAAGAATCTCAGCACTTGAAAGGATTGAAGAGGCAAACATTCCTTCGAATGAAAGGGTCTCTGCCTTGGAAAGAATAGAACTCCCTCAAGAAGAACCACAGAGAGAAATAGGTCTGTCAAGTTCTCTTCTAGCAAGGTTACAGGATGTTGAAGTACATTATGAAGAAGAAAATACCCAAAGCCCACTCGGAGGGGAACCACAGCGAGCTCCAGCAACCCTGAGATTGGGATCGGCTTCCTCCTCAAGGAAAAAGAATCCACCAAGAGCTACTGCAACAAAAGCTGCACCTACTAGGCAAGTCACAAAAAGGGCTCCAGCCAGGAAAGTCACAGGAGCTGCAAAACCAAGAGGGCAAGCTAGCCCACTCCAAGGAGCACGCTCCACAAAACAAAGAGCAACGAGAGGAAGACCCCCTGCAAAAAAGCGTCTATGTGTAGACAAAGCTGCGCAAGTCCAAGACTTACCTTTGAATAAGGATGCAAATATCCCAGGTGTGGGGAAGGTAACAGGTGCAAGTTCAAGCAAAGGAAGGGTGGATTTTCACGATCCATCAGACCAGATTCCTTAGCGGTATTAAGTTGGAACTGTCAAGGTTTGGGAGGTGACCTGACAGTTCCAAGAGTCCGAGAGCTGAGGAATGTTCATGCTCCAGACATTATGTACTTTATGGAAACAAAAAATTCAGATGCTTTTGTTCTTGCAAATATTGAAACCGTAGAGTACAAGCACCACTTCCTAATTTCTCCCACTGGCCTCAGTGGAGGACTTGCTCTGTTTTGGAGAAATAATATTGATCTCACAGTTCTGTCTTCCTCCAAAAATTATATTGACACAAGGGTGATCCACAAAGCAAGGGAGTTCTACCTAACGTTCATCTATGGAATGCCACAGCAGGAAAATAGAGCTGCTTTTTGGGAAGAAATCTCGGAGATAGGACTAGGAAGAGATTCAGCTTGGGTATTAACGGGTGATTTCAACGACATCTTGGATAACTCTGAAAAGGAAGGAGGCCCATTGCGATGTGAAGGCTCATTTATTCCCTTCAGAAGCTTTGTCTCTACTAATGGGCTTTGGGATGTGAAGCATACGGGAGATGAACTCTCTTGGAGCGGAAAGAGACATACTCATGATATCAAATCACGGCTAGATAGGACTTTAGCCAACCTGGCGTGGGCGGAGTTGTACCCTGCTAGCTGCTGCAGCTACCTCAGATTTGAGGGATCGGACCACCGTCCACTGCTAACCTACCTGGATGCAAAGAAGGTCAAGAACAAGAGGCCCTTCCGTTATGACAGGAGACTCAATGAAAATGAAGAAGCCAGGAAAATCATTGAGGAAGCTTGGAGGAAGGGAACAGAGGAGCAGGTGGAAATCAAGATATCAAGATGTCGACATGAGATCATCAAATGGTCAAAGATCCAGAAAGAGCTGTGTACAAAGGCAATGCTCCACAATCAACAGGAGCTGGAAAAAGAGTTATCTGCAGCTGCCCCAGATGCTGGGAAAATCCAGGCGTTAACAGAAGCCTTGAGTAAGGCTTACAGAGACGAAGAGATGTTCTGGAGACAAAGGAGTAGGATACTCTGGCTGCAAGGAGGAGACCGTAACAGTGCGTTTTTCCACGCAGTTACAAAAGTAAAGAAAGCCCGAAACTGTATTACGACAATAGAAAATGCAGAGGGAGTCCCGGTGTTTGAAGAAGAAGATGTAGGAAAGGTTTTTGAGAAATTTTATCAGAAGCTATTTTCCTCCCAGGGAGTCACAGACTTCAGCACAGTAGAGGAAACGATCTCAAGAGGCGTCACGGAGGAAATGAATGATGCCCTCTGCTGCATTCCGGAAGCAGAGGAAGTACGAAAGGCATTATTCGCCATTGATGGAGGAAAAGCTCCGGGAATAGATGGCTTCTCGGCAAGCTTTTATCAGACATTCTGGAATCTGCTGGGAGCAGATATTTACCGAGATATTCGGACTTTCTTCACCACGGGCAGAATGATACCTCAGATCAATGAAACTCACATCTGCCTAATCCCAAAGACTGAAGCACCCAAGACAGCAGCGGAATATAGGCCAATAGCTCTCTGTACTGTGAGATACAAGATTATTGCGAAGATTATCACACAGAGATTGCAACGTTTCTTACCAGATTTGATTTCCAAGCATCAGACTGCCTTTGTACCAGGAAGAGCCATCTCAGACAACATCCTGATCACTCATGAGACCTTGCACTATCTGAAGGCTTCGGGGGCGGTTAAACGATGCTCAATGGTCATTAAAACTGACATGAGCAAGGCGTACGACCGCATTGAGTGGGGCTTTCTGGAACGAGTGCTAAGCAAACTGGGATTTAGAGATATCTGCATTGGCTGGATCATGGAATGCGTTACAACGGTGACCTACTCCTTTCTTATCAATGGAGCTCCTCAAGGAAAAACGATACCAGCAAGGGGCTTAAGGCAGGGAGACCCCCTTTCTCCCTATCTTTTCATCTTATGTTCAGAGGTGTTATCAGGATTATGTAGAGTTGCCCAAGAGAAAGGGAGGCTACCAGGTCTTCAAGTGGTGCAAAGAAGTCCACATATCAATCATCTTCTTTTTGCTGACGACACTATGATATTCTGCAAAACAAATGAGTTAAACTGTCGAGCTTTGAGCGAGATTTTGAAGAGATATGAAGAAAGCTCAGGTCAGTGTATTAATCAGGATAAGTCCACTATAACCTTCTCTTCAAAGACACCAGGGCATATCAAGGACAGAGTGCGATCCTGTTTGGGCATCACCAAAGAAGGGGGAATGGGGAAGTATTTGGGGCTTCCCGAAACATTTGGGAGATGCAAGAAGGATGTCTTTACTGGTATGGTGGACAAGATCAGACAGAGATCACAGTCTTGGACAACTCGGTTTCTCTCAGGAGCTGGAAAGCATGTCATGCTTCAGTCGGTCCTCACTGCTCTACCTACTTACTCCATGTCAAGCTTCAAAATCCCCATCTCACTTTGCAAAAGGATCCAGTCCATCTTAACCCGTTTTTGGTGGGATAGCTCACCAGATGTACACAAGATAGCATGGGTGTCTTGGAGTACAATGGCGCAACCGAAAAGCAGGGGAGGACTTGGCTTCAAGAATTTTGAAGAATATAATGATTCCCTGCTGGCCAAACTAGGATGGAGAATCCTGCATAACCCGGAGTCTCTGCTAACAAAAGTCCTAAAAGGAAAGTACTTTCCAGACTGCACCTTCTTGGAAAGTAGTGGAAAATCGGGCGCTTCTCATGGATGGACTAGCATATTGGCAGGAAAGGAGGTCCTAAAAAAGGGTTTGGGCTTTCTAATTGGAAATGGTGAAAGTGTAAAGGTCTGGTCGGATCCCTGGCTCTCTCACTGTGCACCAGAAGCGCCAATAGGACCTCCAACCTTTGCATCTCAAGACTTGCTTGTGGCAGACCTCTTAACACAGCAGAACGAATGGGATCTGGAGAAAATTCGCTTGCTCTTACCTCACTATGAGGAAAAAATCCGACTACTCATCCCTAGCTCCTTGAAGCAAGAGGATAAACTAGTCTGGTTACCTGATCCTTCAGGACAATACTCTGCAAAATCAGGATATAAATTGATCAGGGAAGAGACACTAGGCGCCATTCAAATACATTTTGAATGGAAGAAACTAGTATGGAATCTTCAGGTGCCACCAAAGATCCAACACTTCATCTGGAGAGCTCTACAAAATGCAATTCCGGTGGGATCTTTACTTGCTATAAGGGGAATACAGTCAGCACTTAATTGCAAAAGATGTGGAGAGTTGGAAACTATCAGCCATCTTTTCACCTCCTGTCCTTTTGCAATTCAGTTATGGTCTAAAGCTCCTCTTACAAATCAAATAGGTGAACCGGAACCTGCAGTAAACTTCCCTGGTTGGTACTCTGCTCAGGCCTTGAGAACAACTCTTCCTCCTCTAGGAATTACAACCTCACCACTGGTCCCCTGGCTTTTGTGGAACCTTTGGATAGCTAGAAATAAATTGGTTTTTGAAGGCAAACTATTTCAGGTAGAAGATATCATCTCAAAGGCATGGTGCAGATGCTAGAGCTTGGGAGAATGCAATCCTAGGAAAGAAGAAGGTGCAGAAGAGAGCTAGCGCAGCAAGAGCAACAATCCTGCATCCTCTATCTTGCTGGATTGATGGTGCTTGGCAGGAAACTACACGAGCAGGAGGCATGGGGTGGATCATAAAAAAACGAAGAAGGCGCAGTCCTCTGTCGAGGATCATCAAACAGAAGCCATGTGGGCTCAGCACTTATTGCAGAAGCTTTAGCCATGAGAGATGCCCTCAAGCAAGCAAAGGAGTTAAACCTCGCAAAGTCTCCATATTTTCTCGGACTCTCAGGTCCTTA
>NW_026615500.1:0-55587 GCF_000801105.2 Raphanus sativus | reverse complement strand
CTTATCTCTCCGCCATCCAGATTTTCACTTCCTCTCATTCCTCCTCCTTGATCAGGTTTTTGAAAGTTTGAATCTTTATTGCTTTTGAGATATCTTTTATGATTGGAATCTGCTGGTGTTTGGTTTGTTTAATTAGGGAAGAGTCTGAAGATGGGGATAGGTATCCCTTTAGTGATTCAGGTAGCGATGAGAGTGTCTCCGAGGAAGGGCTTGAGGTCGCCTTGCATTTGAATGATCGTTTGGGTTACCTTTATCTCCAGTACTTTGACAGATCACCTCCTTATACCAGAGTTCCTCTCATGGATAAGGTAAACTAGATAAAAAGCTTGTTTCCATCTAATGTGAGAGCTAGGTTTTGACACTTGGAAGATGGTTTTTGATTACAACAGATCAATGAGTTAGCTCAAAGGTATCCGGGATTGATGTCGTTGAGAAGCGTTGATCTTTCTCCAGCGAGCTGGATGTCTGTTGCTTGGTACCCTATTTATCATATACCAATGGGGAGAACCATTAAAGACTTGTCCACTTGTTTCCTCACTTACCACACTCTTTCTTCTTCTTTTCAAGGTATTCATCCACACATTCTCTCTCTCTCCCAATTTCACAATGGTGTTTAATGCTTAGAAATGATAACATCACCAGATATGGAGCCGGAAGAGAATGGAGGGGAGAAAAAGAGGATGAGGAAGGAAGGGGAAGACATTAGTCTGGTCCCATTTGGGATGGCTACTTACAAGATGCAAGGCGATGTTTGGCTTTCCCATGACCATGATGACCAAGAGAGACTGGCTTCGCTTTACAGCGTTGCGGATTCTTGGCTGAAACAACTTAGGGTCCAACATCATGACTTCAACTACTTCTGCACCATGTCAATGACTCCTCGTGGTGGCTAAAACCATGTTTGTTTTCTCTCTTAAAGTCCCATCCTTTCCTTTTGTTTATGGAACCGCTGGCGTTTTCTAAAAAAAAAAAAAAGAGTGATCTGGCTTTTGTAGCGTTTTGGGTTAGGATATAGCGTTTTAAGAAGATACCTAACCTTTTGAGAAAGAAAAAAAGTATATGTCAGTATATAGAGAGTTTGTTGTCTTGTTGAAACAGAGTAATCGTTGTTACTTGCGTCTTTGAAACAGAGTAAATGCTTTCTTGTAAGTTTATCTAACACTGTCGAGAGGAACATAACTTTTTGTGCCTCAGCACCGTTACTGAAGTAGTAATCATGTTAACAGTTCAAATATTAAAAAAAAAAATTAAAGTATGAATCTTAGCATACGTAATGAAACATTACATACAATATATTAATAAAATTAATTTTGAAAAGAATGAATATGTCCAGCTCCAAGAAATAGACATTTCGAATTGTATACGAATCGTGGGAATGTGGTTGTAACTGGTAAGGAATCTTATCCTTCACGTTAGGTTTTTAAAGTAGATCCCTTCTGTTTTGTCATATGCTGAGGATAAGATCAAACTATCAAACTTTCGAACTCCAATGCAGACGTAAAGAACATTATCTTATTTATTTTTTTAATATTCATTTGGGAATATACAAATAGGTCATACATCAGACCCCGACTTTTCAAAATAAGGGTTAGGATGAGAAAAATTTAATGTCGACACTCGACAGGGACAATACTGGTCTGAAGAGTGAAGATCTTTACTACTATTATAGACGAACGGTAAGAGTTTTGATTATTTAAAACTACACAAGTCAAAGATTCCACGTTAACTTCTTAGTTTCCTTCCACACCAACATCATCATCAATTCATCATCAGTAATGTTAGAAGAAAACAAGGATGTATATGCATCATATAGATCTTTGACCAAGGAAAAGATATGTAACATGGTCATTCATTTTCAATCTTTTAGTATTTGTTGTCTCATTGATTATCGTTTTTTAAATACATAAATCCAGTTAATGTACACATCTAAATAGAAGAAAAATCTATTGGAACAAGAGATTATAAGCAGGGAGATCTTGAATCCGATGAATATCGTCCAAAGAAAGCTCTCTCTCTAGCTGATTCCGTGTCGCCTGCAATACTTCCTGACATATATACAATCACATTAAATACGTAAACACAAGCATCATCAGTCTTCAAGATAATCATCAAATGTTATTACAAAGGAGAGATAAACTAGAGACATACATTGAATTCCATGTAAGAAGCGTGCATCGCAAGCCATTGAGCATCCATCATCGCGAATGATATACAATACAGTACATCGAATGCATTCTCGTCTTCTGTAATAATTTTATTTGGATATGGTTCTTGATTAATGTTCAAAGATTATCATACACTAACTTGTAAAAAGAATATATATAACATACTTTGTTTACCTTCTAAGAGTTTGAGAAAATTCATTCCCGGAAGACATTTCGGCTTTGCTGCGTAACAACAAAACAATAATTTTAAAGTTCTTCAGTCGAAATTGTTATATACAAGAACAAAACTTGGACGTACGAGTGTTTTGTAAATCGAGCATTTGAATCAGCATGAAGGAGATATTGATTCCGGCCACCGCAAAAGGGTACTCCCACTTTGCCCTCTCGCCTCTTTGTTTCAGTAATAGCCTCCGGAAACAAACCTTCAAATTTTGTATAGACAAATTTTCATACAAATATTCATGTAACATGAGGAAGCCATAGCAATATATGAACATGTTTATTAGGTTTTAATTACCGGATATGTTCTTGCGGAAAATAACAAATTCTCTAGAGCGATAAATCCACAACCCCTTCAAACAAAATGTTTAAACAAAAACACGGTTTAGCCCCCAAGTATTTTTTCCCTTAAGATGATGTTAACACACCACAATCTTACCTGAAATCGGTAGATGGATTGGGACCTTGCCATCCCATATCTTTCCATTGTTCTGTTACTAAGCCTGTGAGACTTATATTCGGAAATGCAGCATTCCACAATGCTTTTAGTGATTCCTGCCGCCATTAACAATGCAAAACATTTCACAAGATGTTTATGGCATAAACAATATCCCTCTATGTTGCTCGGTTACCGTTGAACATATTAGGAATGAGATCAATTACACCTACCTGATGGTCAATACGTGTCTCTTCAAAAGGTACAAGCAAACGATCTTGCAGCTTTTGAAGTCTTTCCTCCTATATATGGTTGATTAGAAAATCCAAAAACGTTACAAACTATTTTTGATGTCTTAACTCTTATATATGTGAAGGTATTATGAAACTTAACCTGAAGAGGAGACAAAGTGTAGTCGATTGACTTGTCTTGACGTCTACTGGACCGTGTAAAGAGACCTCCTATCCATGATCTTGTTCCAACCACAGCCGTAGCTACAACCACCGGTTCACTGAAACAGTTTCATACATAATGAGCTGATGGATCTAACCAATATTGCATAAGTAATAAACTAATCACTCTCTCACACACACATACACACAAAATGTGTTATATCTTTATACACCGTGATCTCAAGCAAAAGATGCTCATTAAAACATATACTTAGACAATTGAGCTATTACGTGAGCGGAACTACTTGACCGCTGACATCTCGGTTCTTTGTTCCCTTTTTGTCGCCTTTCCCACGCTTCATCCTCCTCTACCTGCACACATATATCCAGACACATGTTTGTGTTTGACATTAGGAGAGCACATTATTTTAAAACTTGGGAAGACTAGAAAATTTGACTGAGCTTACTCACTTTACAAGATTTATATGGTGTCTTTGATCGAAGAAAACAATAATATGGTATATTACTTTAAAGATGAAGAAAGCAACAAAGACATGATTACGGAGTCATCAAAACAAAGATCAGTATGGGAATAAGAAATCAAAGTAATTCGTTTTGCAAAAGAAAAAAAAAATCATGCAAAGTTGGATGGTACAAAAGCTTAGACTTCTCTGAAGAAACTTGTAAAATAAGGTAAAGGAAGAAGATTTATACAGAGGTGAGTTGACCACAGATAGGTTTTAGTATTTGTTTTGGTTGCGTACAGGTAAGAGTTTGTAAAAATAGAAATATTTTCCGTGATTATTTAACACGTTTAAGCTAAGCTAGGCTGAATTTTAGGTCGTTATATATAAGTTTGTAATTTTTATACTATTAATTTTGGTTAATTTAGAAAAACGGAAAGAAAAAAAGATAAAATCAAAAGGGTAATGAACGATTAATTATTCATTCATGTTCAATTCTCAAAAAAAAGTCAACAATTCATCATCATTTTTTCACTTAGTCAAATTTTTGGTATAATTGGATACAAAAAGGTTTCTCTAGAAAGTGTAACTAACACAATACCGCAATTGAAGGGGTTCTCTTTTCATTACTTTCTATGTAAAGTTTGAAACTTTACAATGCAATTTACCTTGAAAACATCATTTGCAAAAAATCGTTATGATGATTAAAAGGTCGAAGAGGGGGAAAATTTACCTGTTATAGACTTAGGAACAAGACAATGGAGGAGGAAGAGATGGTCTAGACAAGGTGACGATGAGCAAGGAAGAAGAGAGAGAAGAAGAAGAAGAAGAAAGAAAAAGAAATTAGAAACGAAAATGAAATCCTTCATTGTAATTTTGCAACTTTTAGAAATTGCAAAATGATGAAGAGAGTTGTGATCCAGAAGTGTTTTCCTTCTCTTTTTTTGTTTCCTCTCTCCAATCTCTTCATCGACCGTTAAGTTGCCGCCTTCTTCTCCCTTCCACCAAAATAGTTCTCAATACATCTGGACCGTCCATATCATTTACGTTCAAACCTCATCAACGGTGACCAGCTCAGTTGGTTAATCAACAGTAAAATCGTCTTTTTAATAGAGCCCATCTCTAGGCCCATCACGAAAGAACCCAAACTAGTGATCTGAGTGGTTGCACGTGTCACTAACCCAATACTACCTTATCTTTTTGTCTCCCACCCTCAAATCGAACAACGTAGAAAGACACTGAACACTAGCAACTTCAGTTCCGTACAGAAATGGCTCTTCAGGCTGCATCCTCTCTTCTTCCTTCTACCGTCTCAATCCGCAAAGAGGTATTATCAAATTTTTTATTCCGAATTCGAGCAAATGCAGAAATGTCTCAATAGTTGATTTTGCAGGGCTATAAGTTCAATGCTTATCTAAAGGAGACGACTTTAACTGGTTTTTCATTTTCAAACCATCTTAAAGCCGAAAAGATCTCCAACCTGTTAACCATCAAGGTAAAAAAAAAACCAATCATCTGATAGATATTCAATTCTCAAAAAAAAAAAAAAACAGAGGAATGTCCTGAGTTTATACTCTGTTTTGGTACAAGAACAGAGAAGACAAAGTCCACGTTTTTCCACCGTTATTCGCGCACAGACCGTCACAGCAACGCCTCCATCTAACGAAGCCTCGCCGGAGCAAAAGAAGACACAGAGAAAAGGCACAGCAGTGATCACCGGAGCTTCCTCTGGTCTAGGTTTAGCCACGGCGAAGGCTTTAGCAGACACGGGGAAATGGCACGTGATCATGGCTTGCAGGAACTTTCTCAAGGCCGAGAAAGCTGCGAAATCCGTAGGGATGTCCAAGGAAGACTACACGGTGATGCATCTCGATCTCGCCTCGCTCGAAAGCGTGAAACAGTTTGTTGATAGTTTCAGGAGAACAGAACGGCCGTTAGATGTTCTTGTTTGCAACGCAGCGGTTTACCAGCCGACTGCTAAGGAACCTTCTTTCACAGCCGAAGGGTTTGAGCTCAGCGTTGGAACCAACCATTTAGGACATTTTCTTCTGTCGAGATTGCTTCTTGATGACTTGAAACAATCTGATTATCCTTCAAAACGTATGATCATCGTAGGATCTATAACAGGTAAATAAATAAAAAGACACAAGTCAAAACAGTTACTAGTTTCAGACAATGAATGTTTCTTTATGTTCTTGTAGGAAACACAAACACTTTGGCTGGGAATGTACCGCCGAAGGCGAACCTCGGAGACCTAAGAGGCTTAGCATCGGGACTGAACGGGCAAAACAGTTCGATGATAGATGGAGGAGAGTATGACGGAGCCAAAGCATACAAAGACAGCAAAGTATGCAATATGCTGACAATGCAGGAGCTTCACAGGCGTTACCACGAGGAAACAGGTGTCACGTTTGCTTCTCTTTACCCTGGTTGCATCGCTACGACAGGGTTGTTCAGAGAGCACGTACCTCTGTTCAGGCTTCTCTTTCCGCCTTTTCAGAAGTATATCACCAAAGGTTACGTATCTGAAGAGGAAGCTGGGAAAAGACTTGCACAGGTCAGAGTCTTTGTAAATCGGATTATAAGTATTATATGTAGACAGATTATTGATTGATAGTGTGATTGGTTGTAGGTTGTGAGTGATCCGAGTTTGGGAAAGTCAGGGGTGTATTGGAGCTGGAATAATAACTCGTCTTCCTTTGAGAATCAGCTTTCAAAAGAAGCAAGTGATGCAGAGAAGGCAAAGAAACTGTGGGAGGTTAGCGAGAAGCTTGTTGGCTTGGCTTGATGCAAATGCATTTTTTTGATTATGTATATGTACCTATGAAAATAGAAGTCATTTACCAAACTCATAAACTGTAATACTTTTCCCCACCATTTACTAGTTTCTACCATGATCAATGAGTGACAAGAAAAATTCCATAATGTATTGTAAACATCAAAGATTTGGTAAAGAGTATAGTTGACGTAGAGAGCAATCAAATGTTATTGGTTCATCCATTGAAGTACATGTTCTAGAATTAAAAAAAAAATTTGTTTTACATGGGTACATTGCAGAAAGAAACAACTAAGAACCAGAAATAATGCTTGAGATAAAAATGAATATAACAACAGAGAGCTTTTGGTTTCATTCCAAGTCATCGTCAGTATCATTCCAAACAATGAGCATAAGAAGCCAAAAAGGGTAACGCAAGACACACCTGAAAAGGGATGGACTTGAAGTATAAGGGCAGACAAAAGGAACAACCAGCAGAAAAAGCATACCCAAGAAGACGCAGCCTGATGCGAGGAGCAACACAGAAAGCCACAACTGGTTTCCCACCACTACAAGCATACCAGCTAGAAAAGCAATAGACATGAAAATAAGAGCTATGCCAAGAAGCGGCAGTGCCACCTTGAAGACATTGAGGATCAACACCAGATCGCCAAGATGTGCCCATATGAGAGCAACGGTTGTGAGAACTGAACTGTACATTGCTATTGTGTTTGAGACCACAAAGACTTTATACCAATGTGTTTCTCCCCCAGGTACTTTTGTCACACTGAAAGCTGCAGAAAAGGCAACAGTGGCAACAAGTATAGCCAGCAACAGCAGGGTGTTAACTCTATCCTTGTACTTTTTGGCAGATGGCATCTCATTGGCCTGGATGATTCCTTCCTGAGGCCAGGTGCCAAAAATGAATCATAGGGCATCAATTTTAGAGCTCTTGGTGATTACTGATAAATTTCACCTAAGTTAGGACAACGACTCACTTCAAAACAAACATTTGTTCTTGATGTCACTAAATAAATATTTTTATTTAGAAAATATGATTTGTCTACACTATTACTTAAAAATTCGCTTCAAAAATGTCAATGGTTTTTGCAGAAAGTTAAGATTTTCATTTTTAATTCTGATTATTTTTATTTTTATTTTTGAGTATTCTTTTGCTTGATAAACAAACAAAAAATAAGTAAAACTTGCATGACCGGTGGAGACAGTTGAAAAAAGCCAACCAACCCATCCAACACATCAATATCATATTCATTTTACTTGGGTTTATATTTCGTGACTTTGTTTTCTCACATTGTCTCTCTCTCTCTCTTTCCTTTTCTCTTCCATAGCTAGAATTTCTAGAGATCACAAAAAAAGCTTAACTGATGGTGAAGGTAACACAGAGATTAGGCGGGCTGGTGCTAAGATTTGCGGCATTTTGTGCTGCATTGGGGGCGGTTATCGCAATGGTCACCAGCCGCGAAAGATCTTCCTTCTTTGTCCTCTCCCTAGTGGCTAAGTATAGCGATCTGGCAGCGTTTAAGTAAGCGTTTATGTTTCCTTTTTTTATGCATGTTTAATTCACTTAAGAGAAATAGTGGATGTATTGTGATGATACGTTATGCATTCGTGTGTGTATGGCAGGTACTTCGTGATCGCAAACGCGATTGTTAGCGTTTATAGCTTTCTCGTTTTGTTTCTTCCGAAAGAGAGTTTGCTGTGGAAGTTCGTAGTTGTCTTAGACTTGGTAACTAGTTATACTACTTTTTTTTTGTCACAGTACTAGTTATACTACTTATAATCATTTATTTTCTTAATAGCTGCTGCTACAAATAATATGATTATATACTAACCATGAACTATATATGCAAAAAAAAAAAAAAAGAACTATATATGCATTGTAGTATTGTCTAATGTTGTCTCATTTGATTGCTTACGTGTTTAACATTGTTTTCCTTGTAAATGCCAAATTAACTGTGAAGATGGTGACGATGTTGTTGACGTCAAGCTTATCAGCGGCAGTAGCTGTAGCACAAGTGGGGAAGAGAGGAAACGCAAACGCAGGATGGTTACCAATTTGCGGCCAAGTGCCAAGATTCTGCGATCAGATAACCGGAGCTCTGATCGCCGGTTTAGTCGCACTTATTCTCTATGTCTTCTTGCTCATTTTCTCTATCCACTCCGTTGTCGACCCTTTTCTTCTCCGAAAATCTTGAATCAAATAATATTAGAAATTCTAAGACCAAATACTCTGCTCTTTTCTTTTTTTTTTGGTCAAACCAAATACTCTGGTCTAACTAAGCATATATATCTATATCATTTTTGTAATTTTGTCTCCGCTTGACGCCAGAATGAACAAAACGACCAAAGATATTGATTCATACTGTAAAAGCAAGTGATGTTCGGATTCGATTAAGACCTTATATGTGGCGGCCCTGGCTTTTGGGTTTAATATTTCTCAAAAAATCCACGTATGCGATATAGAGCAGACATTTTTAGGTCTAATAAAACCAAATTAACACAAATGGAAGTAAAATTATACCTATGCGATGTTTACACTCTTATTTGGGGGTTAGAATATATATAAATCTGGATACCATGCAGAGTCCCCCCTATTGTCTAGTTTTAATATAATTTTGTTGCGATGGTTATATCATATTATATAGTTTTGCTAGCAAACTCCCTATAGGCTATTTAAGACAAAGGGTAAAACCGGAAGAAAAGAAAAAGAAAATGGCAACGACTGTAAATAAACATGTTGGAGAAGGGGAAAAACATGTACGTAGTGCCCTCCACCACCAAAGATATTTAAATACATCACTGTGCCTGTTTTACTAAAGTCAATATCGGCGGAATCAACTCTAGGGTTTACTCAAAATCATGGATCACAACACCACCACCGAGTCCGAGGTGTCTCACCCAGTGGATGCAGCTTGCCCTGATCCCTCTAAGTCTCTGGTAAAACGCGAGGAGAACCGCTTCCAGAAGCAGATCCTGTCGACGACGAAGGAAGCGGGGAAGAGGATATCGAAGAGGATATAGAAGAGAAGAAGGACAGCAGTGAAAGCGACCAAGTTTGGGGATTTGATAGTTTCGAGGGTGATGACTACGAGTCGCCTGACGAGTCTCCTGAGGATGATGATGAAAGAGAGTACCGTAGATACGTGCGCCATTATCACGAGACACGGGTAAGTTGTTGTTTCTCATTAGGACGACACACCCATTAGATTTTCTCTATTCATTACTCTCTTAGCGGAACTCTAGATTTATAGTTTAGGTATATTGTAGAGTCTCTCTGCATCAGTGTTTTGTTTTTGTAATAACACCATTGCTGCACTCAGATGCAATTTGGTTGCGAAACACAAACAAACAAAAAAAAATCTTCATTACATTGTATTTGCATGTTGAGTGGTTCTAGGGTTTCAAGGTGGATAAAGAAATGATCCCCAAAAATCTTTTTCAAGGATTACGTGGTCTCAATCTCGATCGCTACTTCATCAAGCCCAACCTCACGGGGCGTGAGTACATGGAGATTATGGTGAAGGTTGGCTATTGACAAATACAACCAAACAGAGGCTAGTTGTAACATATTCAATTAAGATCTTCTACTTTTTCTTTTCTTGTGTTTATGATTATAACTAATTGATCAAGTGTTCCAAAAAAAAAAAAACTAATTGATCAAATCTCATTTCTTATTTTATTTTTTGTTATAGAATAAGATGCTGATTCTTGACCATATTGTGAGGGTGGTGGTGAGGATGAGCACTGGCGTTAAAGCTTATATTACTTTCATGGCCAAGGAGACTCCTGATGGAGAGCTTGTAGAGTACCAACTACCAAGCTAAGACTGAGCGGAAGGTCTGGCAGAAAGACATTCATGCCATATTTTGCAGACCAGCTTCTAAAGGTAAATGTGAGAAACGTTGCTTTTGATTTCATATTTTATAGAAATCTATGAGATATATATATGCATGAATGCTCAATTCGACATGTATGTAGTAGGTAGGAGTAGGTCCTTTGAGTTCTCCATTAGTGATTTATATTGACCCTCATGTTGTGAAGTTTCATCTATCCACCCAATCTGTTTAGTTGTTGTTGTTATTTTTTAATATGTAAATAGATGAAAATTACAAAAAGAAATTTTTTATATGTACTTTGATATGAGAAATCCTCTCTCTATGGTCACGTGACGTCTGATAATATGATACTATGATACTCTTTTGTGAAGTCTTTATTTTGATTTGATTAATTATTAGTAAAAAAGTTAGTATACAATTTCCTCTAATAATGTGTTTTCTCATTATCTAATTACAGGTTAATGGTGTCGTCGAGTTTTAAAATGCTCCTGACCTGCATGCAGGAAAGATTTATTAAGTAGTTCAGTTTTAAAAACTTTTTTTTTTGTCACAATGGAAACTTCATTAAAGGAAAAGAAGAATGGGCTTGAAGGCCCAATCTTTAGGTTCATTACAGAAGATAAACGGAAGAAAAACGTAAAGCCTCTTTCGCTAAAGCATCAGCGGTTGAGTTCTGAGATCGAGGGATGAAGGAAAACGAAGAAGATGCAAACTCAGAGGCAATCGATCGGATGTCTTTCACAATACCGATGATCTCCTTAGCCTGAGTGATGCCTGAGATAGCTCGAACGAGCGTTTGGTTGTCGGAGAGCACCTCGATTGAAGTGATTTCCAAGTTGGTGGCCATGCAAAGAGCTGCTCTGATCGCCACCGCTTCAGCTACTAGAGGAGACTTGACTGAAGCCTCCACCGCCGAACCTGTGATCGGAGTTCTGAGAGTTGACCCCGAGAAGATCCATCCCAACCCTGCGAGTAGCTTCTCCTTACTCCACGCCGCGTCTGTCTTACAAGTCGTCTTGGTGTTGTCGGAGCTAGATGGGGGGCGGGGGGCGTGCCAGACTTGTTTCTCCGATGGTAAGATTCCTTTCTTTGTGAACTCAGCTTGTGAGGTTGACCATTCTTTTGCTAATTTGATTCCCTTCAGTGCTGTTTCCTCAGGTGAATAGCGTCGTCCTTCAAAGATTAAGGCGTTTCTTGAGGTCCAAATTTCCCATAGAATCCACGGGAGGATGTTGAGGGAGATCCCTGATGGCGGTAGACAAATGTGCTTCCTGAAGCTGACTATTGCGTCCTTGAAAGTGGCGCCTACAGCTAGGTGAACTGTTCTATGAAGAGGGATAAGTTTCCAGACTTCCATCGCAAAGTGGCAGGTAAAGAAGCAATGCATTTCCGTCTCTTGTTCTTGGCATCTTGTGCAGTTCATTCCTGTTGCTAGTCCTCTCCTCTGTAAGTTTGCTCCTAGAGAGATAGCTTTGTTGAGAATAGCCCATAGGAACTTGTTCATTTTTGGGGAAAATTTTCCTGCCCATACGTCTTTGTTCCAGTTGAAATCTCCCTCCACAACCAATCTTGTGTCCCTTTGTGTAGGGTTATTTTCAGCGAAGTAGCCTGATTTGGTAGAATAAATACCAGAGGCTGTCGGGTACCAGATGAAAGTATCTTCCGCTCCCTTGGTGCTTGGTTGGATGCATTTTATCTGCTCCTCTAACTCAGGTAAAAGCTCTTTTACTCTTTTTGTATTCCACTTCATCTCCGATGTAAGTAGGTCCGCCACTGTTAAGTCTAGAGCTGCTTATTGAATAGGTCCCATAGGCTTGAGAATCCTATCCGTAGAGATCCATGGATCCTTCCATAGTCGAGTTGTCAGTCCATTGCCTATAGATTTCCCCATGTTCTCTCAGTAGATTTCTGCCATGGAGTATGCTTCGCCATCCGTGCGAGCAATTCTGTGGCGGTTCTACTTCGAGCAATTCAGTTTTAAAAACTAATATGATGAACTATATATATACTGAATGATGAGAAGTCGAGTTATGTTCTTGTGACGTTTGATTGTAGTGGATTAAATATACAGACAAAACTTTAACTTGATGTGAAAAGAGAAGGAACTTATTAATCCATTTTGAAAACATCTTTTAAAAAAAAAATTCAGACCAAACCAAAATGTTACCGCTATATAGCCTGCTCTGTAATGTAGAGTGCAAACTTTGCAAAAAAAATATTGTCATTATTACTTTAGTAATACCGGTAATAATTATTGGAAAAAAACATATATAGGGTTTACTCGTATATATATTCTGTGTGCAAGCAAATTGAGATAAGCAAAATTCGATCTAGGGTTTTACTTACATCGAAAGATGAATCCCAGTGCCAGCATGATTGACACGGTTGAAGGCGAGCTCGAGGTGACACAACACGTGGAGGCTTCCATGTCGGATTGCACTAAGCTTCCGACCAAACGCAAGGCCGAGACGTCTCTAGAGGCGGATCCTGTCGAAGGCGAAGGAAGCCGACAAGAGGAGCACGAGGAGGAAAAAGACAGCGCAGAAAGCGACCAGGTTTGGGATGTCGACAGTTTCGATTCAGACTACGAGTCGCCATCGGAGGAGGCTACGGACTCGGACGAATTCGAGCTGCGTCGTTATATGCGCCATCTCTACGAGAGCCGGGTATGTCTCGGTTTCTAAAGCTTTGTGCTTTATATGTATGTCTGTATGTATCTTGTCTAAAAGCCCTCTTTGAGTTCCATGTTTGGTTTTAAGATTTGGTTTGCAGACATAACAAAGTTCCATTCTTGTTTGAAGTACAATGTTTTTTTTTTGTTTGATGAACAGAACCTAAAGTTTCAATCTGTTTTTGTTTGTTTCAAGGGTTTCTTGTTGGATAAAGGGATGGTTCCTAGGAATCTGCTTCAAGGGTGGCGCTGTTTGAATCTGGACGCCATTTTTAAAAAGCCCAATATCACGGGGCGTGAGTACATGGAGACTATGGCTCAAGTGGCGATTGACAAATACAACCAAACAAAGGTTAGTTTCTTGCTCTCTTTCTCTCTGTAAGAGATGGATTATCATTTCACTATTTTGCTTCTTTTTAAAAAAAAAAAATTGTAGAATAAGACAGTGACGCTTGACCATATCGTGAGGGCCGTGAAAAGGATGAGCCATGGAGTCAAAGCTTATATTACTTTCATGGCTAGGGAGACTCCTGATGGAGAGCTTGTCGAGTATCAAGCTAAGGCTGAGATTAATGTGTGGCAGACTAAGATTCATCCCATCCTTTGCAGACCCACCTCCTAAAGGTCTTTGACTTGCTTTTCCTAATTAGATATTCACTCTCGGGGATGGATGTATTTAGCTTCCTCTATTAACCGACATCTACTCAGTAGTGATATGTGTTTTTTTTTTTTTTGGTTTTCCAACTGCAGACTGTTGTGTTTTCTTGAGCTTTGCTTCCCTCCCAAGGAAAGTTTTAAAAGCTTCTAATTTTTTTTTATCAAAAAAAAAGCTTCTAATTATGTTGGAAACTTATACACGTAATTGAGTTTGTGTAATGGAGTTAAGCTATTTTTAAAAGCTGTAAGACCTTAAATTATACTCCGGTTTAAAATTGTGTTAATGGGGGCTTAGTCTCATGTTAGTGATCTTGTTCAATCAAAGTCTATAATAGAAATCATAATGGCCAAGCATATCTTAGGGAAATGATAACGAAAGTTTCATCTCTCTTAAAAATGAAAATGCTTTTTTCTTTTTTTCAAAAAAAAAATGAAAATGGAAATGTTTCAATAGTTATTATCTTTCTCAGAGGTCGTGACGTTTGATAAGTTTCAATACTCTATGTGCTGTCTGTACTGCGATTTGATTATGAGTTTTTGTACAATTTTCTCGAGTAATGTGTGTGTTCTCATTTTCAAATGGCAGATTGATGACGTCGTTGAGCTTTCCGATGCCCCTGACCTACGGGAAGGAAGACTAAACTGAAGTAGTTTTAGTTTAAAAACATATATATATATATATATATATTGAATTATGACAAGTCGAGTTATGTTTGTCTGAGGTTAAACTGAACTGGATATAACATAAAGAATGTGAAACTCTAACTTGATGGTAGAAAAAACAAGTTTCATCCATTTAGAAAACAAAAAAAGAATTAAACTTTATAGAGCAAACAAAAGAATAACCGATAAAGCCTGAATGTAATGTAGTTATGCAAACTTTGAAAAGATATTGTCATTACCTTAGTAATATTGCCAATAATTAATGAAAAAAATAACACTATTTTGCCACGAATAAATAAAAAGTAAATTTGCTGTCCAAAAAAAAAAAAAGTAAATTTAAGATGGCACTATTGTAAATAGTCGCGTTGAGAGGGGGAAAGACATATCACGAGATCAAAAGTATATTAACATATTGTTCTGTCTGTATGCGAGCAAAATTGAGATAAAGCAAAATTCGATCTAGGGTTTACTTTTACTTACAAAATCGGAACATGAATCCCGGCGGTGCAAGCATGATTGACACGGTCGATTGCGAGCCCGAGGTGACGCAACACGTGGAGGCTTCCATGTCGGATTGCATTAAGCTTCCGACCAAACGCAAGGCCGAGACGTCGTCTCCGGTTGAGGATCCTGTCGAAGGCGAAGGAAGCCCTGATGAAGAGGAGGAAAAAGACAGCGGAGAAAGCGACCAGGTTTGGGGTGTCGACAGTTTCGATTCAGATTACGTGTCGCCAGAGGAGTCGCCTTCGGACTCGGACGAATTTGAGCTGCGTCGTTATTTGCGCCATCTCTACCAGAGCAACGTATGTCTCGATTTCTAAAGCTTTCTCTGCTCTTGATATCTATCTGAAAGGCCCCTCTTTGCGAGCCCAATGTTTGGTTTGCCAACATAAAAGTAGAATTTTTTTTTCTTTGTTTGATGAATAGAACCTAAAGTTTCAATCTTTTTGTTTGGTTTAAGGGTTTCTTGTTGGATAAAGAGATGATGCCCAAGAATCTGTTTCAAGGGTATCGCCGTTTGAATCTGGATGCCATATTCAAAGATCCCAATATCACGGCGCGTGAGTACATGGAGACTATGGCTCAAGTTGCTATTGACAAATACAACCAAACTGAGGTTTAGTTTCTTTCTTGCTCTCTTTTCTCTCTGTAGTAAGAGATAGTTTATCATTTCACTATTTTTGCTTTTTTAAAAACCTGTAGAATAAGACTGTGACGCTTGACCATATCGTGAGGGTGGTGATAATGATGATCGCTGGAGTTAGAGCATTTATTACTTTCATGGCTAGGGAGTCTCCTGATGGAAAGCTTGTCGAGTATCAAGCTAAGGCTGAGATTAAGGCGTGGCAGACTAAGATTCATCCCATCCTTTGCAGACCTTCCTCCTCCTCTTCCTCCTCCTCCTCTTCCTCCTCCTAAAGGTCTTTGACTTGCGTTTCCTTATTAGATATATTCCCGCTTGGGGATGGATGTATTTAGCTTCCTCTAATCTATATCTACTCAATAGTGATGTGTTTTTCTTTTTGGTTTTCTAACTGCAGACTGTTGGTGTTTTCTTGAGCTTTGCTTCCCTCTCGAGGAAAGTAATAGAAGCTAGTTAGTATGTTGGAACCTTCTTGAGCTTTGCTTCCCTCTCGAGGAAAGTAACAGAAGCTAGTTATTATCTTGGAACCTTTATATTAAGTAACTGAGTTTTTGTAATGGAGTTAATCTATATATTTAAAAGCTGTAAGACCTTAATTATGCTAAGTTATTATACTCTGGTTTTAAATTGTGTTGATGGTGCTTCGTAGTCTCATTCTCATATTAGTGATCTTGTTCAATCAGTCTATTATAATTATGCTAAGTTATTATACTCTGGTTTAAAATTGTGTTAATGGTGCGTAGTCTCATGTTAGTGATCTTGTTCAATCAAGTCTATAATATAAATCATAATGTCTGCTTTAACGATGTGTACACTGAAGAGAAAGGCCAACAATATATGACCAACAAACTTAAGGATGAACCTCTTTACTTTTTTTTTTTGTTCAACGATGAACCTCTTGACTAGTACGTAGTAAATTACAATCCGAAACTTAGGTGGTTCTACAGCCCTTCAAATATGATAATGAGTCTGGATAAACGATAATAGTAATAAACGGAGTTTTTACATTGGGATGAAAAGCTAATGATGAACAAAAGGACGAACTAGTACTAGTAAGTTACCATCCGAAATTAAGGTTTCACACTGCCCTCAAAATACAATAAAAGTGTGTCTAAACTACTGGATAAACAAGAGTTGTCCTGGAACTCTCATCTATGAATATCCTCCCAAAGCCCTGCACGCCCCAACTTTCCCCCCAACTATTCTGTACCAAGAAGAATAGTTGCCTCTCTTTTGTGTAGCCATATCCAACAATGAGAACTGCATGTCCTTCTACTACTCCATGTTGAAGTGGTTGTGTTGACTCTCTTACCTTGTAGATATTCTTCAAAACAAAAACAGGAGGAAAGAAACAGTTTGATTAGTTTACTTAATTAAATACATAGCACTCAAGTAGCTCCTTCTTTTTATTTTTGTTTTACTAACCTGCTTAAGGGCACTGAAGTTGGCATCTACCTCAAAGGCTATAGCAACTGGAGAGATGTTGACTTTGTCCTTGATGAAATCAACTGAAGGTGAGGTTTCAATTTTAAACTGCCATTTTCCATGAAATCCAGTCTTGCTCCCAGGCTTCGTGAAATTCACACACACACAAAAACAAAAACAAAAATATTGTGCCATTAATTACATGCGATAAAAAGCTAATTAAACTAATCAAGACAGCAAAACTACATATACTAAATAGATAAATTAATGGGGTTCATATTAAACAAGATACCTTTGCAGATCCCGAACACTTCTCTTTAAGCAATCCGTTAACTGCTATATGGTCGACAGCTTTTTGAAGGTTTGCAAGTTTCAGAGTTTTAGCTTTTTTTTTTGTTAAGGACGATGATTGAGCTTGTTTCTTTGTCTCCTTCTTCAACTTCAGATGCACAACCAAATCATCGTAAAGGAACTCCACGTAATCTTTGGTATTCGTTATGTTCAAAATTGCTTGGAGCATGTGTGCCAAAACTATGGCCCAGCATATCTCTACAATTAATAACACCATTTTGTTAGTCATATATCAGTCACATAGAGCGATGTACATATAGAAAAAACAAAACACTTGCTATATTAATTATGTGAATATATTTATATACCTAGTTTCTGTCTTATGACTTTGGGCAGTGCGTTTGGGGTATCTCTCCAGTCTTGAGACACCTTGCTTCCATCCCCAAACTCCTTAAAACATATAAAATTATTTAGTTAGAGGTAAGTCGGCCCGATAATCAAACTAACATATATGTCCATTTCTTTTTATAAAAAATGTTATTAATTTTAACCCTTACCCCTCCATCATCTTGTGGCTGTTGTTGATCTTCAACTGGTGGGTTTTTTCTAGCAGCATCAGCATCCTTCCTTATCTGATTTGGAACCTTCTCTTTGCCATGTGGTTTACCTCCTAGTGGAGGCAAATCATCCTTTCCCATCTTCTGTATAAAACAAAAAAAAACGATTTATGAAATGGATTAGATTAAGTAGAATGCATATATATTTTTATAATATAAAAATTGCATCTTGTCTCTTAAACGCAAACATCAAAGATCTGATTTTATTTTACCAAAATAAAAAAATACAAACATCAAACGTTTACATGGTGACAGACTGAGAGATAGTAGCAGAAAAAACCCTATTTTCTTCTATATGTGTCTATAAGATCTTCATTATCTACAAGAAAAAAATGATCCCTTAAAAATGTCAGATCTTTTAAACGAGAGAGAAGAGGGAGACGACAGACCAAAAGGGACATGTCTTCTATCCCAAACTGGAAACACAAAAGAAAAAGAGCTCATCTATTCAAACCCATTAAAAACCCAAACTTTGTATCTTGTCTCTCAAACACAAACATCAAAGGGTTTTACTCATGATGATGATAAAGACCCTATTTTTCTTTGATATGTGTTCAAGATCTTTATCCTCTACAGAAAAATGACCCTTAAAACAAAGGGTGATATCTTTTGAAAAAGACAAGGGCGAGTATACAGAACAAACACATCAGGAGATGAAACAACAAAAGGGACCTTTAACTTCCTTAATCCCAAACGAAAACAAGAAGAGCCACTTTGTCCAAACCCATTTGTTAACTTTTGCAAAGAAAAAACTGAAGTTTGAAGTAGATCTAAACTTGGAAAGCAAAATAAAAGTTCAAAAAATCATTTATGATTTTTTTTTGTTTGAATCTGAAATATAAAAACTCAAACTTTTGAAACTGAAACATTTTTCTTGACGATGCATGTGCATATTGAGCCAGGAAAACGAAAGGGAGAGTATAAAACCCATGAGTAAGGAATAAAAGCTCAAAGAGACCTTCTTTTTTTGTTTTACAGGAAGATCTTCAAACTCTCTCTCCAGGATATTGTGAGACTGACACAAAAGGAAATATGGAGAGGAATAGATAGATGCAAGTTCGCTTTATTTTACATGTATATCTTTTTTGTCTGTATATCTTTGTCCAGGCCCGGCCCTTTTTCTCGGAAGCCCTAGGGCAAACAAAAATGATTGTCCCAACATTTTCTTATTTATTATTTAAAACAAAAATAAAACAGATTGGTTTAGTGAAATTGTGGTTCCATATGACAAAAAATGCATGTTCTGCATTATTATATTATTACACAGATTCTAATCAATAGTATAGTATAACACACGCTTTATGCGGTAAGAAAGAAAAATGATTAGCTAATTAGAATAGCGTTACTCAGTTTTTAGTTCCTTGGAATATTCTAACCTAAATAGGCAACAATTTCATTTTAATATAAAATTATGGAAACCCTCAACCGTATTAACAGAAAATTAGTAACAAAGGTGGTGATATCATTTTATTTCGATCGAGTTTTGGTTCCTTCAAATCATACTCGACCTTTTTTTTTCTTCGTTGAACTTATTTAATATTTATTTTAATAATTACAGCATAATAAATGGGCTGGCTATATATGCCATAATTATTATTTATTTTTGAGTGATATATGCCATAATTATATTCCGTTTGTTCTTTCTATGCTCATAGTTTTTTTTTTTTTGATTATTGGTAAAGTTTAACTTTTTTGTATGTTGTTTCAGACTATGCTCATAGTCACCTTATTAAAGTCGAAAAGTATATATTACAAAGGCATAGGATACGGGATACCTATGATGAGTTTAAAGAAGACATGTTGGCAAGATGATTCAGTTTTTGTATTACATTTTTAGGATATATGAAAGTTAAAGAGCAATGCTAATATTAGATTATAATTTTACAATATACACACACATATATATATATATGCACGCATACGCATGTATAATAAAATTAACGAGGAAAAAAGACAGAGTAACTTTTAAAAGAAAAGCAAGTACTAACTAATGAAGACTGAAAAGTGAAACGTAAAATCAATCAAATTGTGAGTTTAGTCATTTGACGTAAATTTCCAAAAACAAAAAAAAAAATCAACTTGAAATAATGAATCTGCAACATATGACTTCTGACGTTTCGTGGCAGATTAGTGTGTGTGTGTGTGAGCGCGCGCCACAACCTTAATAACTCTGGCGTGCAAGATGTAACAATTCATATTTAAAATTAACGTTGTTAGAGAAAAAGATGATTAAAACTATTCACCAATAAAAAATTCCATTAGATTTGCTCGCTAAATGTGTATTAGTAGGACCTTATTTATCAATGCTTTAGGCATCTTGGAAAGCCTCTTGGGACATCTATACTATTAAAAGAGAAACATTCTGAAAAAATCTACTATAAAAAGTTGTTTGGACCCTATCATTTAAATAAAAATTTTGGTCTTACCATAATATTAGACTGATAACAATACATAACCGCATATATAGCTACCTATATTTATTACGCAACATTTAAAGCAGCAATAGCAACGTTATATTTAGTACACCATAACATGTTATACACGATATTGTAGAACACAATACACAATATAAATTATACATTTTATTATACTCTTAACATGTATCTCTACAAATGATATTAGTCTAACATTTCTTTATACTCTAACATCATTTCATCGAGACACTGAAATATTGATCGTCATCCTTACATCTATTACTAGCAATACAACATAGTCTCATATCAAGACAAAACTCATTTCATCCAATATATACAAACAATAACAATCATCATATCCAGATTTTTCTTTCCTTCATAACATTATTCCTCTCCTAGACCAAGACGTCTAGATGTCAATAGTGTCATTCAAATAAAATATCACTTGTGATCATACCCGAACCTCAACACCATTAAATCCTTACATATAGGTTTCATTTTGAATCAAATTAATCAATGCAAGATATCCAACCCGTAAATCGTTATATCACAAGTCTCTTTTTGATAAGGTTCTTGGTTCATTCTTATCTATCAAAATTAAAAAAATATATTAAGATTTCAAATTTTAAACTCACTATATTTTCGGAAATGTTACAAGTTTAAACAAAGATATTCAACTATGTTGTTAATATCCTATTTCGAACAATGGTTTAGGAATGAGCACTTTACCCGATATCTGAAACCGCACCCGTACCTGACCGAAAAACCCGAACCGAAATCCGAACCGAAGTAGTAAGATACCCAAATGGATATTAAGTTATAAGAGATTGGATATCCGAACTCCAACAGATAATATCCGAATCCGAATGGATATCCGAAGATAACCGAATATATATACTTATCTTTATATTTTTAATTTACATCTCTCATTTTATTTAAAATATTTATATTGATGCTAAGATCATATAATATACATATAATAACAGAAAAAATGATTTGCCACTCACTTAAAATACATGTCAAGCTTTTTATTTCATGTATTAACAAAATTTACATTCAAAATTTAAAAGTAATAGTAAAATTAATGTTTATTTATTTTTAAAATGTTATCTCTAAATCTATTAATCATTTAATATATTAAAAATTAAAAATATTTAAGTAAAATATATTTTTAAATATAATAACTTTAAAAATGAAAAATTAAATATTTTTCATTAAAATTTTAAATATCCGAACCCGACCCAAAATAACCGAATCTGAACTAAAAATATCCAAACCCAACCCAAAATACAGAAATACCCGAACGGTTATTATAGCCCTACACCAAAATACACGAAAATCTAAAATATCCAATCCGAACCCGAACGGGTATCCGAACGCCTACCCTACAATGGTTAGAATATATATTGTTAATAATATACTCTATATACGATATTAAATATAAAAAATCTCAAATCTTAAATTACTTGATCTACAAGTTCAATATTAACTCAATCAGCTATTAGTTTGCTAGCATAAATTTCTCTAGCCTATTTTATTTGGATAAACAATAACTCTTTTAAATATATATCTGACTAATATTCTTTATTCATCCAACTAAAATATCTAATTAAATATTTTTAATATTCTACCTTAAATATGCGTACTACTTTCTATATACATTTAATTCAGTTTCTAATTTTTGTAAACCTAAATATATAAATTTTATTTTTTAAATTTGAACACATTCTGAAAACACACATTTGCTCGAATCTGTATATATCAATATTGTTTATTTAGACCAAAATTTTAAACCGTCCGTTCCGAATCGCGATTCTGTATATATGTTTATATGCATACACATTATCTTATAGAATTCATAATAAAAAAATTCGAAAACAAACCCGCGCTTTATAAGCGCGGATCAAAATCTAGTTGACGTTTATTTTTCTGAACAGTATATGTATATGTTTTTTTTTTTAAAAAAATCAGTATATGTATATGTTGGCTTTGGATGTAGACTATCATTGTTTTTCTCTGAAATACGTGTTAGTCCATCAACTCAAATCGACATGATTCATAACTATAATAGGAAGTCCCCTTGAGGTCTCCATCACTATTAGTATTCTCTCTTGACCCTCGTGATAGAAGTGAAACGCATATGTTAGGGATATGATAGGGATATTGATTAAAAAAAGAAAGAATATGATACCTAAAGTCTTACATATATACCCAGATGAGTTGATGTAAAATAACTACAATATATTGAAAAAAAAACAGATTGATTTGGCAACCTCGCTAATTTTTGTTTGTAAGCGTTGTCTCAAATTGGCTTTTACGTCGCTTCTTCTTAGATGTGTTGGTTAAGCCCTTATTAATGGTGTAAAAAAATATTTTGGTTTTGGTAACCTCGGAAGGGTTGAATGACAGATCATGAATCAAAACAGCTTCTGGTGGACAACTGAATGAATACTCAGGTTACTTTATATGTATTATTTGTTTTGTTTTGATTTTTTGAATGATACTATTACTATCTAATATTTTTCTTCTAAAATTAAAACCTCTAGATGATATAAAATAGTCTGATTAATTAAAATCTCATAGATGATATGATACATGAATTTTTATATATGTACCCAGATGAGTTAATGTAAAAAAGAAATTGGTATGGAAACCTCACTAATTTTTGTTTGTGACCGTTGTATCAAAGTTGCTTTTAACATGAGGATGACAAAGCTATTAGGTAATTACCGGATATGTTCTTGCGAAAAATAACAAGAATGTGACAGATCATGAATCAAACCCAGCTTTTGGTGGACAACTGAAAACTCATATATATATATATATATATACATATACATATTATTTGTTTTGTTTTTAATAATAGAAAACTTGTTGTCAACTACAAACATATCGTTTCTGAAAAGTATATATTGTTCTTTTCGAAATAGTACTATTTATTATTTTTTGTCACTATTTAGTATTGTTTAAAAAATAAAATCTCATAGATGATAAAAAGTTTGTCAGATTAAAAAGAGTAGTTTTCCCGTATTCTCTTTTTTTGGTAATTGTTTTCCCCATATTCTTGAATAATTTTTAATTTTTCTTTATAAAAACAATTGCTGTTTATGTATAAATAGCCCATGTGCGGAGGTATCTGGATGAGGTTAATTAGGGTTTAGGATGTGAGATGCGATCAGTTTAAATCAGCTAGTGAAGTTTACATTGATGCATTTGCAACTCCATAGTCCATACTTTTGTCCGAAATAAAGTTGATTTTTGACTCATCAATTAATTTCCAAAAACAAAATAATAAAATTAACTAGCTATCAATAATACTACTTGTCAACGATCAATGTTTAAATAAAAGAAAAAAGAAAACGGTCAATGTAATTTCTCGAGATCATTTTCACTTGAAGAAAATGATGAGATCATGTGAATCTCACATAAAAGAGAAACGTTTGATTGATTAGTAACCTCCAGATGCGCTGCTGAATTTCATTATGGGCAAGGCCGCAGATCAATTTCCATATAAGTTTCCGTAACGGGAAGGAGCATAACTTTGTTTCCACGTGTGGACAACACTTAAAGCAAAACATAGTAGTAATGGTACTATAGTATATGTGATAAACAGTCTCAATCTCATCAACACATAGTTTCTGCTTATTGATACTTAATTATTCTCTAGTTCAGTGTCTCGATCAGTTTCATCAACACACGGTTATAAATTGAAAAAGACAGACTGCAACACTAACCCCAAGGAATTGAGAAACTGAAAACATGTACACTAACGCAAAAATTTAGCCATGACCCACATACATTACGTAGTGAATAAAGCGATAAATTTTGGGAAGTAGCTTAAAATGAGGCTAAAGCTTCTAACTTTATTAAAAATAGAAAAAACTACAACATATTATAAAGGCTTTGTGACAAAAAATAATGATGTAATGGCATTTAGATTTAGGTAGAAGCTTGAGTGTAAAGGCGCCTCGCGTTAGGTTTTTTTTTCTTTGGGTATAACCTTGCGTTAGGATTAGGGCTAATTAAAACATGAAATTTAAGTAAGAGAGAACATAATTAACGGCGAAGCCCGAAATGCTCAAAGAGGATCACAACGGCCAGAACTTACCTGGGAGGAGTTCGTACTTTCCAAGATTGTATTCATTTATGGTGTAGCACCTTCACACATTTACAACAAGTTTTCGTATTTAAACACACTAGTTAAATTTGCTATTCCATTTTTTTGCTATTCTAATTTTTGAAAATTTCAAATTTCGATGATTTTCACTCTGTAAGGTTAATACTATAATTCTATCAAATATTATTCAAAGGATCAAAAAGATTATAAATGTATTTAATTGTGTTTTTACAGCAACTAAAATAGAGTTGTTGATTGTTTCAAAATTGAGGGTTTAAAACTAGATCTTGATTATTAACTGGCATAATATATTTTACAATACAAAATGCTAAATATAGTACGAATGACAAACGTATAATATGAAAATATCACGTAATATAACTTAATTATGTAAATCTCTATAATATTATTTGAGAAGTCAGTTTCCTATGTGTCGCGCTTACGTTAACTCTCACGAGGATTCATTACATTGATACCCTTAATGAATTAAAAATATTACATTTAATACCTATTATTTTTTAAATTTCCCTTTTAAAATTTTCCATACAACCTATATATTTTTTGTCGGCCATATAACATATATATTAAAAAGGAAAATTTGTAAATTTTAAAAATCAACTTTAAAAACGAAAATAAATGTATATATAATATGATTTCATTAAAAAAGAAAATTTCAAAAGATAATAGTATTCTATTTTAAAAATATTTTTAAATAACATAAATTATAATTTTGAAGTAATAAATACTTACTTTATATCTATTGTTTCTTAGATGACAAATATATTTGCATATAATGTGATTTCATAAAAGTAAATTTCAGAAAGATAATCTTGATATTAGAAAAATAAATATTATTTATTTTAAAACATAATTTCAAACAATACAAATTATATATCTATCTATAATATAATTTGCGAAGTCAATTTCCTATGTGTCACACTCACGTTATTTCTCACGATAGTTGATTACACGGATAACTTTAATGAATTAAAAATATTACATTTAAATACTATTATTTTTTAGTTTTCTTTTTTAAATTCTTCATATAACATATATATTAAAAAGGAAAAAAATATAAAATTTTAAAAATCGAATTTAAAAACAAAAATATATGTATATATAATATGATTTCATTAAAAAGGAAATTTCACATTATAGTAATATTCTATTTAAAAAAAAAGATAACATAAAATATACTTTTGAAGTAATAAAATACTTACTTTATATCTATTGTTACTTATATGAAAAATAAATACATTTGTATATAATGTGATTTCATAAAAACAATTTCAGAAAGATAATTTTGATATTAGAAAAAGATTTTTTTTTATTTTAAAACATAATATTAAACAATACAGAATATATATTTTCAAAGTAATATAAATATTTTGATATATCTATCTAATTTCTTAGATGATTACATAAAATAATTAAGTAACATAAACTAATCAACCTTATTATTATATTAAAATTAAGGAAAACAACAACCAACCTAAATGCAAATAAGAAAATTAATCAAATTTTTAATATATTTAGAATAAAAAATATTATAGTTGAATTCAGAGAAACAAATACAATCCAATATACCTAAATGATAACTAAATCGACTAGATATAACATATCTAAAATCATATGTTTAATTAAAGTAATGTAGTATTATTAATATAAATTATGCATAAAATTTATAAATTAAATTTATAATTAAAGTATATAGCAATCAACTATCATAATATATTTATTTTATAAATATTTATGCCCGTGCATGAGCACGGGAAAATCAGCTAGTGATAAATAGACAATAGTCACGTCGTTTCAGGATTTATATATTTTCTTTAAAAGATTAAAAAATTTCAGACCAAACAAAATAATTACACAATTAGCTTTACTTGAAAGAGTTAAAAGACAACTACGAAAATTGACGGGACGGTGCAAAACTGTCTGAATGTAATGTCGAGACAAATGTTATGTTTGCAAAGATACTGCCATTACCTTAGTGATATTGCTAATAATGAATAAATAAATAAAAATAGAGAATTATATGCCTTAAATGAAATTTTAGCTCTTTGGCCCTTTTGATGATTAATATAACAATTTGGAAAAAAAAAAGAAATTTTAGCTGTAGCAGATGGCAGTATTGTAATTAGTAATGTCAGGAGGGGTCAGATCGAATATATATTATATTGTTGTGTCTGTGTGCAAATTAAAATCCGCACAATCAAGAGCCATCCCACCTTCCAAAGGAGATGTGTCTCTGACTTGTAGTTTGTTATTCCCTCTCTCGGGATGTATTTGGCTTTGTAGCTTGCTTCCTCTTGTACTGGAGAAAAAAAGGAGTGGAGTGATGATGAAAATAAAATTGGTTACTCTAATGAGATTGGTTTTATATTCGGATGTACCCCATGTTTTCCTTTTGAATCAATCTGACTTTGCAGTCAATTCTTATAATCTATACTTTACAGAACCTTATTAATGGGCTCTATAAGTATATCTTAATGGGGCATCATTTAATAAGAGAAGCTAAAAAGGAAATGTGCTGGTTTATGGATCATGTATGAACATTACCCAACAAAAATTAAAATATATGTACTAAGCACTAGAAGACAATGTATGTAAATAAACAAGCGTGTACACATATGATGATACAGTATATGCATTTGCCAACTTGATATTTATATGTATATCCAAGTCAAACAATATCTTCGAAATCACATTTCTAGACTTCTTTTATACTCGCGATTAGTTTCATATTCATTAACATTATGGTCACTGAACAACTGCTATGTTTTTTATATTAATTTTCCTTATGTTCTAGTAACCTCATCTTTCAATAATTTCAAAGTGGATAATATCAGGTCCAACTCCAGGTGCAAGAACTAAAATTAATAACGGACTATTAAGATAACTTGTACTTTTAATGTTCGTGGTATAAAAATTCTGCGATTATACAAACGCTGTAGCTTTGGAGTAAATTAAAAGAAATAAAGTGTTCAATACAAAGCAGTCTTGTACATATATGTATCATATTTATTTAGCAAAAAGTATATGTACTGTATTTCACATGATAAGATACATAACTGATGTGAAAAGAAGCATAGGTAATTTACCAGAATTTACGTGTACATGATGATGCAAAATATCTGTAATCAAATTCAAAAATTTGTCACCAATTTCATTTGCCTAATAACTAATACTCCTGATTTTTCGTTGACGAGGGGCGGCTGAGTTAGTTAATGACAAATTGACTCTAAAGCTAACTATAACTCTTTTATTACATATCTTTATTATATGGATGGGTGCTCACATCACTGTAGTCTGTACCTAAAGCGTTTAACCGGTCAAATCTGTAACACCAACCAAAAAAAATCTCTCCTTTTGCATAGATAGATTCCCTCTTCGTTTCCCCTCTCTGATATTCCGTTCAACGCTCAGGCTAATAGACTCCGTCATCGTCCAGGTAAAAATAAAATTTAAAAAAAATCCTCTGTTTCTGAGTTTTATCTTGATCCGGTCACTGAATTCCGGCGAAAGGTCTCGACTTTACCAACCACTCTGATCTCTGTTTCTATCTTCAGGGGATCTTACAGTGTCTTTGGAAGATCTTCCAGAGAAGAAGAAGGAAGAAAAGTGTCTCGATCAGGGGCTGTTGATGTGGGGTTTTGCGCTGAGCAGTTGAAGTTGTGTCTTTTTGTGTGTGTGTGTGTGTGTGTCTTCATAAAGGATCAAGTTTATGTGTGGTTGATGGTTGCGTATGTCTCTGTATGTAGTAGATTCGTGTTCTAGAGCTTACGATGGGTGGTTGCGTAAGTTCTAGACATAATAATAATAATAATCGAAGAAAGTCTACAGTAGTGAAAGAGTCACCGGTGAAACGTTCATTGCGGTTTGATACGTCGAGGAGGATAGATGATTGGATCCAACCTCAAGTTGTCTTTGATAGATCAAGTAGCAGGAGGAGAGACGCCAAAGATAATAAGTTCACTGAATCCGAAATCATGTTGAGCAGCTCCGATAGGTATTACTACGATCATCAGGTTGAGAAGATACCTGAGTTAGCTGATCATGACCAAGAACTGAGAAGCGGGGCCTCGAGTGCTGCTTTGAAACCACCAGATTTGGAGATTGATCTAAAGGTCGTAGAACCGAAGAAGCTAGATAGATGGAATAGCCTTGACTCCAGAGTTCGGTTGACTGAGTTCGAAAAGTTGAGTTCCAAAAGGCTGTCTGATCATCATCATCATCAGATTGACAAGGAACAAGCTCTTGTTCCTCGGGAGTTAACTAAGAACCTGAGTGTTTCTCCTGTTCCAAAGGACACAGAGTTGAAGCAAATCTCAGCAGGTTGGCCTACATGGCTAGTCTCCGTTGCTGGTGAGGCATTAGTTGATTGGGCTCCACGTCGAGCAAGTACCTTCGAGAAACTCGAGAAAGTAAGTTTCTTTCTTTTGATCCATAGTTCTGTTTACTACAAACTTAAACTTATTTCCATTTGGATGCAGATTGGGCAAGGAACGTATAGCAGCGTCTACAGAGCACGTGACCTCATCCACAACAACAAGATCGTCGCCCTCAAAAAAGTCCGGTTCGATCTCAACGACATGGAAAGCGTCAAGTTCATGGCGAGAGAGATCATAGTAATGAGACGTCTCGATCATCCCAACGTCCTCAAACTCCAAGGACTCATCACCGCCCCTCTTTCCTCCTCCCTCTACTTAGTCTTCGACTACATGGATCATGACCTCTTAGGCCTCTCTTCCCTCCCCGGTCTCAACTTCACAGAGCCTCAGGTACTAATACTATACTACTCTTAAAAAGTGTAGAGTGTGTCTTTTAATAATGTCTCTATGTTGTTGTTGTGTTAGGTCAAGTGTTACATGAGACAACTACTAAGCGGGCTTGAACATTGTCACAGCCGTGGTGTGCTTCATCGCGATATTAAAGGATCAAACCTTTTGATTGATGGTAATGGAGTTTTGAAGATAGCTGATTTCGGTTTAGCGACGTTTTTCGACAAGGATAAAACTGTTCCGTTGACTAGCCATGTTGTCACTCTTTGGTACCGACCACCAGAGCTTTTGCTTGGAGCCTCTCGTTACGGTGTTGGTGTTGATCTATGGAGCACAGGTTGCATCTTAGGTGAGTTGTACGCTGGTAAACCGATCCTACCTGGCAAAACCGAAGTAGAACAGTTGCATAAGATCTTCAAGCTGTGTGGTTCACCAACGGAAGGTTACTGGAGAAAACATGAGTTACCACCGTCTTCAGCTGGATTCAGAAGCGCTGTTCCTTATAGAAGGAAGTTATCAGAGACGTATAAGGAGTTTCCCGAGAGTGTTCTTTTGCTTCTGGAGACGTTGCTCTCCGTAGATCCTGATCACCGTAGCTCTGCGAGTAGTGCACTTGAGAGTGAGGTAACTTTGTTCTTTATGTTTTTACTTTCCCGAGAGTGTTCTTGTGATGATGGAAGTATTTTCCTTTTTTGTTGTTGTTGTCAGTACTTTAAAACCAAGCCGTTTGCTTGTGATCCGTCTTGTCTACCAAAGTATCCACCTAGTAAAGAGATTGATGCTAAATTGCGGGATGAAGAGAAAAGGCAACGACCTGAGAAACAAGAAAGGCAAGACTCTCTGGGGAGAAGATCACACGAGAGAAAAGCTATCCCACCACCGATCAGAGCAAACCACTCTCTATCAATGTCAATGGATGTAAGTAAACTCTATAATAAGGTCTTTTAACTTTCAAAGGTCACAAAGCAAATCACTCTTTGTGTGTGTGTGTGTGTGGCAAAATGCAGAGACCATACCTAGATTTGAAGAGCAGAAACGAGAGTTTCAAGTCGTTTAAGGAAGAAAGGACTTCTCATGTCCCCCCAGTTCCTGATTATCCAAATATGCAAACTAGAAACAATCAAAGCAATGAGAGAGTTTCATACTCGGGTCCATTGATGAGCAACGGGAAGATGGGTAAGTCAACAATGTATGTGAAGGAGAATGCACCTCCTCCTAGATATCCTCCATCTAGAGTAAACCCGAGGGTTTTGTCAGGCTCAGTCTCCTCCAAGGCGTTATTAGATCAGCCAGTTACTAATCAAAGAAGAAGGGATAGACGAGCGTACAATAGAGCTGATACTATGGATAGTAGACATATGACGATACCAATCGACCCATCTTGGGTTAGTTTAATGATCTCTCTGTTTTTGACCCATCTATCTTGGGATACTAGTTTATGAACTTATATCACTTACACATTACTGTGTTTATTTTGTGTGTACAGTATGATCCTAGTGATAGCAAGATTTACACGTCCGGAAGACCGTTGTTGGAACAGCCAAGCAGAGTGGATCAGATGCTTGAGGAACATGACAGACAGATCCAGGAATTTAATAGACAAACACAGAAGGCGCGAGAAGGCAAAACTGGCACATGATGTAAACGAATCATCAAACTAGACACTGGACTTTGTACTTGGAAGCTACAGTTGAGTAAGGTTTAAGATCTGTCATTAGAATTTCTGTTGGTTCATATATTTGTGACTATACCATATGTTAGTCACACTTGGCTTAAGCTGCCGATTGTTTGATTAGTTTCTTGTATTTAAGATGTGTAATTATAGAGACTGATCTGTGTAAATTACATAGTGAGATTGTCCTTCACATATGATAAAAAGATTTCCGAGTGTCTATGGCTATGGTATGAATGTAATACAAGTGTTGTACGATAATCATAATCTCATTGCCGCTTAACCAACTTCCTGATTGTCTCAAGTACAGATATCATTCATCCAATCTCATTGCCGCTTAGATAAACTAAATTATCTTAAATTCAAATTTCTTTCAAGAATGATATAACAAAAACATAAAGTGTTTAAAGGATTTGCAAAACATAAAACTATTAGAAAACAAAACTGAAGATCAGAATATTAGAAGTCATTCTCATACACATTAATGTGTCAGAAGGTGTCCTAAGATTTTAACTGATTTATCATCACTTCTCCAGTTTTACCATCATCAAATAATACCAAAACCGAATTGAATCAAAACACACAAGATTTGTCAAGGACAAGAAAATTTTCAACACAACCGATGAAATAAATCAAAAGATAATCAGCAAAATAAAAAGAAACGAACTCTAAGGAAAAATTAGGAAGCAACTAAGAATCAGAAAGAACGTAGCGAGTTGAAATTTTTATCGATCATAAGATCATCACCTATGCACAACTTTCATCACTTTCTTCAAAAAAAAAGCCCTTTGAAAACCAAATAAACGACTGATAAAAAACTGAAAATATCAAAAATTCATTGGTGACGAATAGAACTTGGCGTCTAATCTTATCTGGGAATCTTACAGAGAGATGGAAGTATATAAAGGAGATGAACATGAAACCCTAAACCTAAAAGACATGTTCGGACAAAAGTACAATATGGGCTTTGTTTTTGATTGGATATGAACAAGAAACACAAAGGGGCATGTTAGGACAAAAGTACGGATTAGGCCTTAGTTAGATTCAGCCCATTTGTGCAAACGATGCCGTTTCACCCGGAAACTGTTCTTTTGACCACTTTCTTTTTCTTTTACTTTTGCAAACCAGACCTCATATTTTCTAATAACTAGAATAAAAGCCAAGTAGGTTCCTAAATTTTCAATTTTCTCTCTCGCAAGGCAATCCGATTACACACTTTCAAACAGACTTTAAAGACAATCATCAAGTATCAGCAGACTTCCTGATTTAGATTTGACAAATGAAATTGTTTATAAGATGCACATACACATGTATGTGTTCTCACTTCTTACATATCAAAAGGCAAACCAAACAAAATTGTACATATAGACCTCACTACTTGGCTACCTTCTCTGTGCCTTGAATCTTGAAACCGGTTTTGATGGTTGAGACCCTGAAGGCTGCTTGCATATTAAATAAACAAACAAAAACGTGCAAAGTAAGAATCGTATTTTCAGCATTGTGAGTGTCGTATGGTAGAAACATACCTGCATTTTGCCGTGTGTGTTGGTTTCTAGATTATGAAAGTGCTCTACGATCGATCCAGTAAAAGCCTGCAACGGTTTGGACCAGAGATATTTAACGAGCTTAAATGAAAACATCAAATCTGCCTCAACAACTATACTACTAGCAAACATTTGAGGGAGAGAGATATGTAACCTTGTTAGTATCAAACTTAGGCTCCGGTTTCTGTATAGGTGACTGCACCAAAAAAAAAAAAGTTGATACGATCATTTGTGAGATTCTAGTTAAAAGTTTATGTTTTGTTTGTAGCAAAACTTATCTATTGAGTTCTAAGTAGAGTATAGCTTAAGAGTATAAGATCGATATGTACCTCTATCTTTTGTGGAACTACAGTACTGGAACTTGCTTTTGCTCTGGAAACAGCGGATGCTGTTGCTTGAAAGTCTCTCCATGTTTCAGCGTTTTGCTGGGGGATTCCGCCACGTGGTTGATCTTCTGGTGATAAAAATAACATATATATGTTGGTTAGAGAAATGGAAGATTAGTCAATCTTGATTCGATAGTGAAGTCAAACTTTCTGATGTCTGAAACTGCTTTTGGATCAAAGAGCTAAACCTTTTTGGAGATACTGTGGCTCCGGTCCAACAGAAGAGCTATGACCAGACACCTTGTCAAGAACAGATCCAATCCTATTGTCGTCTGGTTTATCTCCGAGACCCTTCACAATGTCCTGCTCGCTCTCCTCCACATCATGTTCCTTACTTCCATCATCCTCATCCTCACCCTCCTCCTGTTCTTCTTCCATTTCAAGCTCGTTCAACTTGGCCATGATTCGAGCAAATTCATCGTCTTTATCTTCACCTTCTCCAGCCTCTCCTCCAGTATGACCAGAAGACTCTTCTTTCTTAACACCTGGAGTAAGCACAGTTGCAGAAGAATCTTCTTCTTCTTCATCATCTTCATACTCTTCTCTTATCTCAAGAAGCCCTTCCTATTAAAGAAACACCAACTTAAGATGCATATGCAGAATTTTTTTTAAAAAAGGATAAAACCACCAAACAGAAACATACCGATACTTCTGAAGCAGTTTTAGCAAAGAAAGAAGCCTCCGTTTGAAAATCATCAATCTCAGCTTTAAGAGAATGAATCTGAGACTGTAGAGTCTTGTCTCTTCTCCTCAAAACATCAACTGTCTGCTTCGATGTTCTGTCCGTATAATAATTCTCTCCCAAAAACACCTTAATATCAAACAATCACACAAAAGACAAACCCTTTGCTTAATTAAACGAACTTCAAAAACTAAGATTCTAGAAGCTCTTACCAAACACTCGTTGGTGTGAATCAATCGACCTGGAAAAAATGCTTTTTTACCGAAAGGAACCTGTGTACATAAAAAGATTCATCATCAAAAATAGAGTTAGTGTTGAAAGAGTGAAAACACTCGCCATGATGTTGTGATGGAGTTGATCGGGGAGCTTCTTGACGAGGCTGATGAGATTGTCGTTCTCGTCGACGAACTGTTGAAGACGATTCATCTCTTCCCGCTTCTCTCTGATTCTCTCCTCGACGAAGCTAGCTGCTTTCCGTGCCTCCTCCTCTGAGAACAACGACCCTAACGGCGTCACTGTTCCTTTCGTCTGCGGCGGCGCCATTCCGGCAAGGGTTAGAGCAAACAGACGATTGCAGAGAGGGAGAGAAGGAGAAAAAAAATAATCGAGAGGGAAGTGAGTCTACACAAAAAGGCTTTATATTTTGAACTTCATGGGCCGATATGTTATGGCCCATATATGTTTCTAAATATAAATATTCCACCGGGTATCTATACTATTGCAGAAGCATATTGGTATTTTTACTCTTTTTACCCTTACTAAAAAATCTTTTTTTTGTATTCATTAAGGGTATTGTAGATATTCTGCGCCGGTTTCCGAATTCAATTTCGGTCTGTGATTATTTCCATATTTGATACTATATTGTTTTAGTATTTTTTTCAACCGGTCATGTTTGAATCTGTGTCGTTTTTTAAACTATTTAATGGTTTGATTTTAAACCGTTTTTTCCTAAATACAATCTCATCTACTATTGATTATTTTCTGATTTGAAATGATAATAGGGTTGAATATTGTCGAACATAACTAAAGTTTTTGGTGAAGTCGTTTGGTTAGACTGGTAAGTTATTTAAATTCAATAATAGCAATGCCGATCATTTTTTAAGATTTTAGTTAATTCTAAAATTATTAATTTTGACAACAATCATTATCATTTAAAACAATTTTGAAAAAAATATAAATATATTTTAAACAAATATCCAACTTATGATCACCGAATTTGTCTTATCATTAAAAAAAATCTCAATATTAAAAATATCGGGGTACCAACCGGTAACCTGTTCAATGGCAGGTCCGAGTCGGGTTTCAAAACACCGATCAAAACTATAAAACTGTTATATTGATTTATATTTAAAATATCTAATTCATAATTCAAAATTGGAAACCTAAAAACATTTACAATATAGTTTTAACCGAAAATAAACTCGGATATAAAATACATATATGAAACGGGTTATATAAATGCATATACAAGACAGATTATATAAATGTGATTATATAAAATTTTCACCAAAAATAAACCCGCGCTTTGGAAGCGCGGATCAAAATCTAGTGAAAGATTATTTTTGAATGAATGGTCAGAGGTGGACGTTGGATAGATGTTCGGGGGTTCAGATCGGATATTTCAGATTTTCGGGTATTTTGGTATGGGTATAGAATTCGTTCGGATATTTATGTATTTCGATTCGGGTTCGAGTGTTTTTAATTCGAGTTCGATTATTTTTCAAATATTTAGTTTTTGAAGAAAAAAGTCAACTTTTAAGTTCTTTTTGTTAAAAATTTAGATTTTGATTAACTGATTTTTTTAATAGATAAAATGATAAATAGATTTGAACGTAACATTTCAAAAATAAATAAACATTAATTTGGCTATTATTTTTAGAATATGGATGTAACTGAAACAAAAAAACTCTATATTTATTTTAAATGAATATCAGATCATTTTTTCATAATTATATGTATATTATATGATTTTAAAGTATTTATGTATAACATCAATATAAATATTTTAAATAAAATGAGAGATGTAAACTAGAAATATAAGGGTACATACACATATGTTGGGTTATCTTTAGATATCCATTCGGGTTTGGATATCTAATATCTCTTAAATCAATATCTGTTCAATATATGTTCACGTATTTTTACTAGCACGATTCAGATTTCAATTCGGATTTTCGGATCGGGTTCAGATACACGTTCGGATATCGGATAATATACCACCCCTACAAAGGGTTATGTACTTATGTGTATAAGTTGTATCATTGCTAAAATTTTGGGTACCCCACTGACAAATTTTTAAGTTGCATCATTAATCTTGATCATTTATTAGATTATGATGCGTAATATAGTTTACACACACATGCGTCACATGTAATGCAAAGATTGGAAATAATGCAACTGGGTTGGCAAGTAGGATTATTAACACACAAGAAGATGGCCGAGGACATGTGCGATGTTTTAATTCAACACCCCAGTTCATTACATCTTCGGATCCAAATCAACTATTTCGTCACTACACTAAACAATTCCCAAATCTATTTATATAATAAGCTTGAAAGGAATATATGTGTTGCCCTCACAAAGTTTTAATAAGTTATAGGTAATAAGCTTTAATAAATAGCAGTATTTTTTGATAAATTGTTAACTTAGAAAACCTAAAATTTAGTTACAATAGACTGAGTTAAAAGCTTGTATAATAAAATTATTTTGTTTGAATCATTTGTTTGTTACTAAAAATGTCTCCCAATGCATTTATCAACAAGCTAAAGGATCTATGAATAAGAGTATGAATAGGAACTTCTAACCATGTGATATGTGAGGAAAAAAATACAATATAGGGACAAATCTAGAAAAAAAAAAAAACAATACCAAATCTCAAATTATAGTTTCTTACTTAAAATGATGTTATATTGATTTATTCTAAACGACGTCGTTCAAAATCATTAGTAAAATATATCGGTCAACGTATTTGCGAGTTAAGTAATATTTACTGTTTGACGACTAATGCGATGTTAGTCAAAGTAGATTTAGTCTTAAATACTAAATCTGGAGAGTTATTTTGAATTGTTTTCAAATTTGGATTGAACTGAAAATTGTCTTATTGAACAGATATAGAAAAGTATCATTGCTTTGCTTGGATTGAAAAGAAAAACACCATTATGGGTCTCAAATAAGTATGTGATTAGGAGAAAAACAAGAATGAAAAAGGTTAGGCTGTAGAGGGCAATATTAAAATTGTTTTAAAATAAATGTATTATAAATAAATGAAAAAAACAGAGGAAGAGGTGAAGAAAAGTCTCTCCGTTTTCTTCGTCAGCCTTCCTTCTTCTCTCGTCTCTCCATTGGCAGTCACCGAACCAAAATCAAAACCACCACCGAGAGAGAGAAAGGTTAAAGCTTTGTCTGTTTCTCTGTATCTCTCTCCTTTTCTTTCTCTTCAGAGAAGCACAGGTCACTTGTATCAACAAACCATCAAACAATGCCTGCTCTGAACAACGTTTCCGCCGCCGAGAAAGAAGACGAGCAACTTGGTCGTAGTACCACACAAGGTGAGGAGAAAGAAGAAGATCCAGACCGCATGGATGTGGTGATGGACGAAGAAGAAGAAGAAGGTAAAGGTTTCGTTTCTAGTTGCATATTACTCTCGTGGATACGTATGTGATAATATATGCGTGAATATGTGTATATGTATAACGTGAAAGTGATCGATTTCTTTGATCAAATACAGATTCCCAGGAGAGAATCAAATCTCTTACATCAGAAGAGCAATCAGAATCAGAGTAACAACAATTCTCTATCCTTTGCTGCTCGTTTCTCTGCACCTAATATTTAGCTCTCATTACCAGATTTGAATTTTTTTTTGTTTGATGGGTTTGAGACGGAACAAGTGTTTCTATGATATCCTTAGTTCTACATCCTAGAAACTGATCCGATGCATTGTGTGGTTCTTGTTTGCATGGTATACTCAGTATCATGTTTTTCACTCAAATATCACGTTTTATAGCTCAAGAGCCATACGTTTGATCACTAGTAGTAGGGTAGGGGAGTATGACATTGTGTAGATTGATTATCTTCCCTCAGACCTAAGCTTCTTAACATGATTATGAAATCGATCCGATGCATTGTACTGGTTCTTGCATGCATGACATAGTTACTGTCGTGTTTTTTTACAGATACCACAAAGTTTACAGCTCAAGTGGCATTTTAATTAGGTTTGATCTCTAGTACGTGAGTATGACATTGTGTAGATTAATCTTGAAATGATTTGATCTTCTCATTTGACTTAAGCTACATGTGTTAATTATGAGTCTCTTTTTAGCTTAACAAAGGCAATGGTAGTTGTCATCATCTCTGACTTTTGATGAATTATTTGCAGATTTGTGGAAAGTGTTGAGCTAGAGGATATCCGTAAGTACGTGCAGTGTCCGATATGTTTAGGTACTTGCCCTTCTTACAAAATTTATATTTCAAATTCAATAAGCTTTAGCTACTCTTGCCATCCCCCATTAGTGTCAGTGTTGACTGTCTAACCAATGCTGTAACTTTTTTTGTTCTTACATTGTCAACTTTTTTCATACTCTTGTTTTTTTTTTCGTTATTGCAGGAATTATAAGGAAAACAAGGACTGTCATGGGATGTCTCCATCGGTTTTGTCAAGAATGCATTGATAAGTCAATGAGATTTGGGTATTCTTTCTATTTACATGTTTATTATATATTAGGGGAGCTTGTTGTGAGTTTTATTAATTGGCAAAAGTGCATTTTCAGGAACCATGAGTGTCCTGCTTGTAGAAAACATTGTGCTAGCAGACGTTCGTTAAGACCAGACCCAAAATTCGATGCTTTTATTGCAGCTACATTCGGAAATATCGATAGTAATGAGGAGCAGGTGAATGATGAAGCATCTACACTTTTCTATTTTTCTCCTTTAAAATCATTTTAGATTATAGAGAGAACAGTTTACTAATATGAGAGATTGTTTTCATTTTTTGTTCAGGATTTAGCTTTTGATGAAGATGAATTCGCTCGTAATAAGCAGGTCAGAACCCGAGGGTTTGCCTCTTAAGACACTCACTTAAGTACATTTAATGCTTCTATTACAGTTTGTGCTTCTATGGCTGCTGTTTTGTAGATTCAAGCATCTATAGCTCAAGTATCGCTACGACAATCTGAGGCCCTTGTGAAAAGAAAGTCTTTAGATGCACCAGGGGTCTTACCAAGATCACAGCCTAGTGGTACTGGCTCCAGAAGGAGGAGGAGGAACTGCAGAAACATGGAACAGGATGATGATGATGGTGATAGCAACAGAGGCAAAGGTTCTTCTTCAGCTGAGCCTTCTGCAGAAATACTGCCGAGAAAACGAAAAAGACGTTCTGCACCTCGTCCTACAGCTCACCCTTCTTCTTTATGTCCAGACAACAATGATAACTGCGCTAATAATGTAACAGAGGAGGCGCATCATAGAGACATCAGAGGAACATTATCACATGGGCTTGGATGGGGAAGAGGCGGCAGAAGGAGTAACGCAAGGCAAGGAAATAATAACCAAGTAGCTAGTAGTAGTAGCAAGAGTGTCAGGAATGCTCGCTTGAACAGACTTGTGGAGTATCTTGGTAGATTAGAGAGTAACAGTGTCTAGGTAAGAAAAGAAAATGCATTTTCTCGACATGTGTCTAAAGACTAGACATGATAATGTTTTAATTTTTGTAAAAACTTAAATCTGTTTTGCAGTTGAATATTTATGTTGTTAAGCTTATCTAATTTGTGGGGATGAGTGAAAAGCATTATACTTGTGACATCTGAATGTTGAACATTTGAATAAGGGACTGAATGTCAAACATTAAACAAATTTTATATCATCAGGATAATCATTTCAAGTTTAATACATTTGAACAAAGGCACATAAGAGAATGTACTACTACTATATTAGTAAGATTTCTAAGGAAATGTAGGTTCAAGCATTCATGAACATTTCAGCCAAGCTGCTTCAGGAAAAGACTGCTGCAAACTATCTCATCTGCCCAGCTGAAGCACTGGTCGCTGCTGACACAGTTGGTGGAGGAGCCATCATAGTTCTTCTCTCGGTTCTTTTGATCACTCTAAGATTTGGGGATTTCGGTTTCGTGATCTCCTTGTTGGACCTGTATTTGACATAAATGTTTTTTAGTCGATAGGTTTAGAGAAGATTGTTTTTTCTTTAGCTATTGAATGTGGGGGAATAACTTACTTCTGAGGTAAGAAGGGTTTGTTGAAGTTCGGCACAGGTCTAGCATGAGGAACCATCGTCTTCCTCATTTGCTTTAGAAACCTCTCTTCTTCCACCTGAGAAAGAGAAACGTTTTTCAAGTTTTTTCCATTAAATTTGAGCAAAGTCTGTGAGAGATATATTTACAAGTCGAGTGTGTTGTTTGTTTGTATACCATTTTTGCAGCTTCACTTTCTTCACGGTATCTCTTGTACTGGTTCTCCTTTTCTTTGATCTGGTTCCAGAAATAATGGTAATTTGTCAGTCAGTTCAGAGCTCAAGTAAAAGCAGGCATTCCTATAATTGTTGAAATGACAGAAAAACCTTACTTTCTGATCGAAGTCTGCTCTCTCGACAGCTCGATGCTCTACATGGAGGTTGAACTCCTGAATCTCTGTGAGAGGCTTTCTTACTTTCTCCGGAACAGGGATTGGGTCCCTGTGTTGTTCATTAACAAGCTATAGAGTTAGCTTTTCTATAACGACTTCTGAAGATATGAAAATAGCAAAAGGGGGAGGTGGTAACTTACTCTTTTATAACTGGTTGTGCTTTGAAGAGTCTCTTCTGAGCTTCTTCTCTCTCCATTCTCATCCTCTCTTCCCTTTCTCTTCGCATTTCTTCTTCGTGCCTCACTAGACTCTCTAACTGAAACGGTGCTGGCTTTGTGCATTGCTTGGGTTCTGGTCTTGGTGGTACCTGAGAGTTGGAAGCACGTAAGATTTTCAACACATCATCTCTTTCCCAACATAAATAAAAACAAAGCAAGGAAAGTATTATTGCATACCACGGGATAGTCGGTTGTGTAAGGATATGGGGTTGCTTTTGGAACTCTGGCCCTTTCATCTCCGATCAGCTTCTGAGTGACTTCCATTACAAACTTTTTCTCCTTTTCAGCGCCTCGTTCCTGGATGTCACAAAGTAATAAAAGCAACGGTTAGTAAAATTTGGTGGCTAGTCAAAGTCAAAAAAGTTGTTCATAATAGTACATACTTCTGTCCTTAGATTGAAGGGGTTTGGTGCTGTGTTCCTTGGTAGAGGCTTTTCATGGCAAGAGTCAGAGGTCAATGAGAGCTGACAAGAAGAAGTTTGTGTCAAACACGACGATATCCAGTGGAACATAACACTTGCACAAAAGCAGGTTCTGTTAGCTGAAATATACAATACCTTGTCGAATATATCTAAGACAGGACATGGCTGAGATATCCTCTCGTCTGTTGCAAAGTGGAACTCTTGAGGTATGGTTATATGCTTCTTCACGTTGCAAAAGATGCCCATCTCTCCTTTACTTTCAAATATCTGGATTGGTTTATGTGCTTACAAGTTAGATCGAGATAGTATGAAGTAGATGCAGTAATATCACTTGGTAGTAGTACCTTTTTGTTTAAAGGTTTTGCTTTGAATTTCGGTGCCTTCTCTAGTTCCTCTTGTTCAAGTTCCGCAGTAGTTTTTGCTTTAGTAGGACGGGCTCTTAGCATTGTTTGGAGCACGGGGCTCTTTGGTGCAGTAAGGTAAGGCCTAGAATCATTATGCTGGATCTGCCTAGACACTTCTGTTGACGCAATTGAGGCTGTCTCTGCATGTTGGCTAGCCCGAGCCATTGTTTCAAGATGAAATTCCTGCAATATTAAGATATGAGTCTCTTGTAGATCAATACAGATTCGTTTCTAAAATGATGATACTCTCTGTCTGTGTCTCTACCTGAAATTCTGGCAGATGTGGTGTACTTCTTTGAGGCGCAGGCAAAGCTGGAGCTGCCAAAATCTGCATCAGAAGAGAGAACGCATTGTTTTGTTTAAGATTTCTGTGTATGAGGTATAGATATATACCACAGTGAAACCAAACGCATTACCTTCTTGTTCACAGGTCGAGCTTTAAACTTGGGAATCTTTGCTAACATCTCTTCCTCGAGCTCTGCACTGCTCTTCACTCTTACGGGACGAGCTCGTTGGGATGTCACAAATTCGGGCTCCTTTGGTCTTGTCAATGTCAACTTAGTTCGGTTCTGCACAAGGAAAGCAGCAGCGTCCTGGAAGTTAATTGAAGATATTCCCAGAAAAGCAAAAGGTACGAGTAAAGTAAAAGGATCAAGAGTTTACCTGTGGAAGAGAAGTGTTGGCATGAGGCAGTGACAAGTCTCGCGTACTTGTTTGGAACTTTTTCATCAACTCAGCAGTTGACATGAACGGTGCAACTTGCTCACGGACATAAACCTAAAGAGTGAACATAAGAGTTGAGAACCAAACCAGGGCCTGTCAAAAAACATTATATAAGCATCCGTGAAGCAGAAGTACCTTTCTGTTCTCCTTCGGAGTTTGCTTACTGACCGAAGGGCACACATTGAAACCGGTGTTAACGAGACCTTGTCTTGTCTTGTGGAGCAGAGTTGTTGGTTTTGGATTAAGAATCTAGAAAAAAAACAATGACGACCAGGAAACAGTTTCAGTCATGCAGTGAGATATGTAGTTAAGCTTTGCTGTTATTGAAAATTTTGGCTCACTTGTCTTGATTTTCCGTCATCTAGCTTTTGCTTTTTGATGGCTTGATTATCCTGAATCAGAGTGGTAGCGCCAGCTATGTTCTTGGAACTCGTTTCCCTGCAAGGAGGTCATCATAGCAAAACCATTACTAGAGGAACATGAAACCAGATTTGGGTGTCGGAATGTTTATTGAGAGTATACATACCTTTTCACACTTTTCTGATTAGTTCCTTTCAGTTGAGACGACTGGGACTGGATTTTCGGCCTAAGTGCAGATGGATTCCTCAAAAGACTAGCTATCTTTCTAGTAGTTTGCTGCTTCTTGAGGTCCGTTGACTTTCCTCCATGAGATGACTGCAGTGGTGGTTTGGGTGTGCAAGCTTCTGTCTTAGAAGGAGGAATGTTCTCCTTGTTTTCTATCTGCTTAGGCGTTTTATCCTTGGTATTTCTGTTGAATGAACAAGAAGAAAAGAGTATAAGAAGATCCCTCTCATCTCACTCAACGCCATTACAAACTCCCAAAGAAAGATAAATAAAGAACCTTGTTGCATCTGCTGAGTCCTTGGAACTGATGTGAGATGACCCAATTGTGCTTGCTTCACTAGTATCAACTTCTTCTGTCTTGGCCTCAGTGACACTATCAGGCTCCGGTTGTGAAGCAATAGTTGCAGCTACTGGTTCTGAGAGCTCTTTCTCCTGCATATTCAGAAAAAGATCACAAAGTTGAATCTTAAGCAAAAGTTTCCAGCTTGCGATTGATTATATCTTTGTTGATTTGAGACAAAAAAAAAAACCTTTATTGGTTTCTCTTCTTCTTCATTGAAGTTACACATTGTCTCTACCTTGAAACACCTCCTTGCTTTAATTCTAGGAACCGATGCTGCACACACACAAAACAAAAAAAAAAATGAATATAAATTTTGAACATAAAGTTAACCTTGATTCAAATTGCAATCAATCGAACTTTCACGCGCAATCCCTAATTTCGCTTCTCAAACAGAAACCCTAATCATCGCCCAACAAAATTGAGACCCAATCAGAACTCTAGATCTGACAACGATTCGGAAACCTAGGATCTATCGATCAAAACGAAGAAAACGGTTACTCACGAGAAGGAGCGCAGCTTAAAGCCGATTCAAACCAGAGCTCAGCACGGCGAGCCTCGTCCTCCGTCTCTCCGTTAATGAAATCGAACCACCGCGGAGCCAAGAACTCGTACGACTGGTCGACGATCGCCGTCGCAATACTACCGATTGGTTCCTCCGCGGGAGCAGTTGTTGTTCCTTCCATGCTATATCAGATCTCGAATCACCAGAAGTAGGAAAGAGAGTGAGTGAGAGATGGAATCAGGGTGTTCTTTCTTGGTTCCTTCTTTTTCAGAGGGGAATGTGTCTGTCTGTAATTCACTGAATTAAAAAGGGCCAAGGAACCAAGTATTATCACAACGGTCAGATTTTTTTTTTATCACAACGGTCAGATTTTAAATAAGTATTTTTCCTTTTTCTCCATTTGGCTCCTGTCTCTAACGGCTATATTTTCCAGCCTTATTCATCCTTGAAAACCACGTCGTTTTGATGTGTTTCTCTTCGACCTGGACATTCGGATTACTAGTTCGGATCCGGATCGAGTTTTTCGAATTTCAGATATTTTGAAACTAGAAAAAGTAGTACCGCTCAAATAATTTAAAAATTCGGCTCAGATACAGTTCGGATTCGGTTACATCTGAAGCAACAGTAAAAAAGTAGATTTCAGTTTGGATTTATCTGTATTTATCCGAACAGATCTGAAATAGGTATTTTTTATCCGAATTATTTGAATAAACGAATCAATTATAAAAGAGTAACACCTATAAATATTAGAGCTCTGAAATTAAATAAAAGTATATTTGAACTAATTCACAAAAAATAAAACAGTCTAAAACATACATATGAATCGCGGATAATACGCGATCCGTCCCGGTATCCGAAACATAAATGAAAACATATCCAAACGGATTTTGTACCATATATATATGGATCCGACCTGAAACCCGATATTTTAGATTGGTATCAGTTCGGATCTTTTGATCCGGGAAATATGCCCAACCGGTCAGCCCTAGTTTCTCCCTTGTCCAACGGGGTCGTTTTATCTCCGATGAAACTATTTTTAACTGATCAAACTTTTTTCTTGAATATGTTTTCTGTTTAGATGGCAAAAAAAAAAATGTTTTCTGTTTAGCTCTATACGGCATTAAAGCCTCTTTTCACTAAATGCGTATAAGTCCTTCAAGGTCCCTCTGAACCGATCACGAAAAAATCTTCATCAAATTATCATTGAACAAATTTTGCCGTCAAAACAATAAGATTGTCTCCCTAATAAGCACCAGATTTAGAAGCTTTGGAGTTTGGCGTTTTGCAAAATAATAACGCATGTAAGGACATAGACAATACCCTCCAAATTAGAGTCACCGTGAATGCCAAAATGAATACGGTCTAAAAACATTGCACTTACTCAAAACCGGAATACGGTCTAATAACTAGTACAATGTTTTTTTTTTTTGAAAAGAACAAATACAATGTTCTTTTTGCCGTCAAACACTATTCTTATATTTTTCATTTATTATTGATGTAAATTACCGTTTCTTTTGTACTCCCTCTGTTTCATAATAAATATCATTCTAAGCTTATTTTTTTGTTACACAAAGAGTGTTACTTTACAATTACAATGCAAATTATACTAACTTTCAGCTGAAAATTAATTACAAACTGCATTTGATTTTATAAATAATTTTATTTATCTCAAATACTATTGGTCAAAGAGGTACAATTAATTACAACTTACATATATATCAATAACTTTCTTAATCGGTGTGAAAAATGTCAAAACAACACTTATTGAGAAACGGAGGGAATATTTCTTTTTAGAGCATTTCTATCCACCCCCATAAGAAACACACATATTCGAACTTGATTTATTCTTGATAATTTGGACGTGAACGTTATAAAAGATATCGAAAATATTAATATATGAGCTAAAACCATGAAGGTAGAAACCAAAAATGTGTTTGCTTCCATCACAGCCACGCAACCAATCGAAAACGAGACACTTGTACATACACATGCACCCTGACCTTTGAGAGTACAAAAATAAGTATATTTAATTCATGTATAACCCGATGATAAATGGCGTATGAAATATAAAGACGTATTTTCTGAAACATCTTTTGTAGCTGGACTTGTATTTAATCTTGTGCATATCCTTTAGTGTGTTGCAAAGTCTTGTTAGATTCGATGCACGCAAATTATGAGCCTTCTAAATTGTATAATATAAAGTTAAATATGCCACTATATTATTGAATGATGCCCATTAATCAAACTGGATCATTTAGGTTTGTATTAGTTATAAATCTTTTATATTTAATGAATTTGTAATGAAGAAAGTCTCTTTTTTCTACTTATTTATTATTTTGACAAGAAAACAAATTAAAGAGAAAGATATAGTTAAGATATTGATAAGGGAGAGAGAAGAGGTGACTATGATGATGAAAACATAAGCACATGTGTTAGGTCTGAAGCAAGGAGAGAAAGGCAGCTCCTGCTTGTTTGCATGAAACCTCTCCTTGACTCTTCCCTTCTCTTGCCACGACTCCTCTCCCCATAACCCTCTCACACTTCTCCCTTCAACTTTTGTCCTCTTATTACATCTCGTCACCATTCATAAGAAAATCTAATAATCTAAAAAAGCTAAAACTAACAATATTTTATATATGTTTTTAACTTATTCTCATGTCTGTATCTGCACTCAAAGCTCGATATAAATAGACCACATGCAATATCATGTTCTCTCATCTTTCACTCGCCTCTCAAAAACTATAACACACATCACACAAGAATAAACAAAACACCACTTATTATTAGTCATGGACGTCGTGAGACCAACGGTGGAGATTCCACCGCGCAAGCTTCTCTTGTCTTCCAAGTCTTTTCAGGCAGAGTCTTCCCCTCGTTCCTCTCCACGTAAACATAACTGGAATAACAAGAGCAACAAGATCTCCGTATCCGAACAGGAAGAAGACAGCTTCAACGAGGACAACAATAACACCAAAGATACTAAAGAGTATTGTTATGATTCCGATACCGATGATCCTTACGCAAGCGACCATTTCCGTATGTTTGAATTCAAGATCCGACGTTGCACACGTAGCCGAAGCCATGACTGGACTGATTGTCCCTTCGCTCATCCCGGAGAGAAAGCTCGACGTCGTGATCCTCGTCGGTTTCAGTACTCGGGTGAGGTTTGTCCCGAGTTTCGCCGTGGTGGTGATTGTAGCCGTGGAGATGACTGTGAGTTTGCTCATGGAGTCTTCGAGTGTTGGCTCCATCCTATTCGTTACCGTACTGAAGCTTGTAAAGACGGTAAACACTGCAAGAGAAAAGTCTGTTTCTTTGCCCATTCGCCACGTCAGCTTAGGGTTCTTCCACCGGAAGGCTCATCCGCCTCTGCCTCTGCCTCTCCGGCCAAGAATCCTTGTTGCTTGTTCTGCAGCAGCTCTCCGACGAGCACTCTTTTGGGTAACTTTTCTCATCTTTCTCGGTCTCCCTCCTCATCTCCACCTCTGTCTCCGGCTAACAAAGCCGCTGCCTTCTCAAGGCTGAGGAGTTGCGCGGCCGCTGGGTCAGTAAACTATAAAGATGTTTTAAGCGAGCTTGTGAATTCGTTGGATTCTATTACCCTAGCGGAAGCCTTGCAGGTGAGTTCCTCTTCGCCTGTGTCGACACCTGTCTCCGCAGCGGCTGCTGCGTTTGCGTCGTCCTGCGGTTTGAGCAATCAGCGTCTCCATATGCAACAACAGCAACAGAGCAGTCATTTACAGTTCGCTCTCTCGCCTTCAACTCCAAGTTACCTAGCCAGCTCACCTAGGTCAAACTTCTTCAGCGATGATTTCAGTCCTCGCCAGAGACAAATGAATGATGTCACGCATGCAGCGGCGGGTAGGGACAAGACTAGCAGCTTTGAGGATGGTTCTTGCGGTGACCCTGATATTGGATGGGTGAATGATCTCTTGACTTAATAGATCCACGGTTGAGGATGATCTAATGTAAATTTCGGTGGAGGAGTTTAATTTACGTGCATGAATTGTGAGGAAAATGATCGGTGTGCAACGGTTTGGTTGGTATGCATGGAGGGATTGTTGTTGAAATTTGTTTTGAAGATTTTATTGTTTTAGGGATTTCAACGAGAGCCAATCAAGAATATCGTCTATGTATTGTCTCGTTTATTTCTAGAATTTTCTCTTTTTGGTTGGATTGTACCCAATAATGTGTTTCAGCTTGTATGATGTGGATTTGCTTGTATAATGTTTCACCATTTCTAGCTATGAATATTTTCGCTTCAGTGTACACATCTTTTCCGTAAGATCGTTACCATCCATCCTTACGGATTTTGATAATAGTTTAAACATATGAGGAAGAAAAGAAAGTAGGTTATGTTTTTTGATCAAAAGTAGGTTATGTTCAGGACGCGTAAGGGACGTATATAAACTATAATTGAATAGGCGATGTTTACGCTTAGTTATAATCAAAATGGAGTTAGAAGTAGTGGATACCAAACCCGTTTTTTTTCGAAAATAATGATAAAATCGTTCATCTCATCCTGAAACGTACGTGTTTGTTCATGAGAGTAATTACGATCACATATACACTAGTAGATCCATTTGTACAATTCTGAAATTATTCATCTCTTACGTTGAAACGTGTTATGTTCTCGGTTGTGATTCTCGACGAGAATATATATGTAGTTGTTTACGTTCGACGATTTGATCGTATACTTTATCGTATAAAATACTCTGATGAGTTCCTTTTTGGACACCTCACGAGACCAATTAGTTTTCAATTTTTCATAGGAGGCATGTGTATGTGGTTGACAGATGTACACACTAAGACGTGTCCATTAACACTACGTTATATGAGACACATACATGCATGTTTGGGATCAACGAACATGCATACACTCCAGTCTCCAGTTGTGGGTGAGTATCGCCACGATGTGAGAGAGCGTGAAGACAATGCAAGGAATAAGATAAGTTTTGTTACTCTACTAGACTACTACGTGTCTTGTTGACGGCAAAAAGAACACGTGAACACCCACCTGACACCAGTACCTCATCGTCTCATCCCCGTTTAGTAGGCCCTCTAAAATAATTGATAATTCAAGTTACCATTTTCTAGTTTTTTTAACTATAGAGTAAGTAAAATGTCACTAATGGTTAAGGTTTTCTGTTGCTTCCGTTTCTTTTTATCTCGAACTTCTAAAATTGACCAATCTAAGTACAGTAGAAATATTTTGACAACAAATGATATAAAAGCGAAGTACAGTAGAAATAGAAAATCTACCAATAGGAGTACAGACACAACAAAGAAATGACAAAATGTATTTCTTCAAGACAAACTGAAAAAGGATAATCTTGTTAAATTTCTCAATTAAAAATTAAGCTTGAGTACAAAAATAAAATTAAACCTAAACGTCCATCGATGGTGCTAAGCTAAGGTCTAGATTCAGATCGGTGGTTTTATGACCTATACTCAACCCCATTTCGATTGGCTCAAACCGGACTGGTAAACCTCGAACAGCTCCTCTCTCGACGCAGTAGCATGGGGGAGATCTAAGAAAAATCCATTAACCGCATTATTTCCACAAACTCCCTCACGCGCCGTCACATGGGTCCCCAAAGCATTCCCGCCGCCGTCGCCGCCGCTGAAAGGGAAGTTGGTTGTTGCTTTGGAACCACGGAACTCTCTCGCGGCTGAGTCGTAGGCTCGAGCTGCTTCCTCTGCCGTGTCAAAGGTTCCGAGCCAAACCCGTGTTTTCTTTCCCGGGTCACGGATCTCGGCAGCATATCTCCCCCATGGCCTCTTCCTCACTCCCCTATAGTGCACCTCCTTAATCTTTCCTACTCCGCTCACGCCGGCATGACCAGCATTCTCTGGTCTCGGGGACATATCTTTGATAAAATATGCTAAATTTTTTTACAACGAGGGTATCATTTATTATAGAAAGTGACGTAATCTCTTAACAAAAGGTTAAAAGGGGAGAGAGACTGCCCAGTGATGTTTGAATTTGACTGAGTCTCCGCTTTTAGAGAGAAGAGTCAAGGAGTGTTTGATGAGCTGTACAATTTGTACTTGGTGATGGCTTTTACGCTACTGCGGCGTGACTTTAATATGTTTTTTTTTTCCGACTCTCCAAATCGCTTTAGTTTCTCCACGCGTCTCTCATCAAATGGTATGCTTCTTGCTTTGGGCTTTTTAAGGGCTTCCTAGCTCCTGGGCTTTTTTTTTCGGCCTCCTGGGCTCTTTTATTTTATCTGAAAACCTTTTATATTAAAGGGCTAAACGAACCCTGTAAGTGTACATTTGTATTAATTTAACTTTGATATTTTAAAGTTGTGAGTATATATTTTAAAATTGATGGGTTGATATAATAACACTCAAAATCAGCCCAGTAGTACGTTAGAATAATATCGACTAATGGGGCCACTATGATAATATTTTACTACTAAGCCCATTATGATATTCGATGTTTTTTTAAAAGAAAATCTAATTTCTTTGTGCAATAAATCTTAATAATAACTCGAATAATCCGCAAGATTTTTCATATAAATACCAATTATTAAGAGGATTAAACCCTAAACGAGAAGACGACAAGACGAAACTAACAGCAACTCTTGGACCCACTATGTCAACGACGACTGTGCAGAAGAAGAAACCAATCTTCGTGAAGGTTGATGAGCTAAAACCAGGTCAAAGCGGCTATAACTTGACCGTGAAAGTCGTTGACTCCAATCCCGTCACACCAGCGATACGCAAAACTGGCTCCCTGACGCGGCCATTTGGAAATCCTCGTATCGCTGAGTGTCTCATCGGAGACGACACTGGATGCATCCTTTTCACTGCTCGCAACGATCAAGGTATGCACATAATGGATCAGTTTTTTTTGCCTCTGTTTCTAAGTGTTAACAGAACAGTAATGATTGTTCTGTTGGGATTGGTAATGTAGTTGATGTAATGAAGACTGGAGCAACTGTTACTCTGAGGAATGCAAAGATCGACATGTTTAAGGATACGATGAGAATGGCTGTTGACAAATGGGGACTCATTCAAGTCACTGATCCTGTTTCCTTTGAGGTTAACCGACAAAACAATCTTTCTCTGGTCGAGTATGAACTCGTCACTGTACCTGTTCAGTAACTTTCACTGAACAATCTTTCAACCGACAAATCAATCTTTCTCATGTCTCTGCTTTTCACGTTTTATTTTACTAGTGGATTAAATTCAGTACGGTTATGATTTTTTTTTTCAATCCGTTGGTTTAGTTTTAAGACGAGATTGTGTAATGTTTTTCTTTTTTGCACATCTCTGGATGTTTCTGATTTTATTTTTTAATACACTGCTGGCTGTTGTAATTGAGCTTAGGATAAACATTTAAACTTTTAATATTGTATATAACTTTAAGTGATTTGTAGATTTCACATCTCATAAAATAAAAGTAAATTGAGATTTCACAATTACTCCAAATGTTCATTTGCGCCGACTTTTTCAAGGCTGAAACTCCTCCTGACTACCTTCCAAGCTCTTGTAGTATTCCTCCATAGTGTCGAACTCGTATGGATGATCATTTCCCCGAGCACCCTCATACCTGCGGCTAGGTGTATTTTCGGAACTCCGACCTCTTGTGTTGTAAAAGTACTTACCGTTCTCCATAAACCTTGGATCACTCGTCCCTTGTCTCTCTTCTTCGTTACCGTAGCCTCTCCTATTATCATTATAATTGTTGGTTGTGTAAGTGTGTCCACTATTGTTGTTGTACTTGTCATTTTTCTCACTAAGATCTTCTGATTCTTGGGACTCTTCTTCCTTCTCAAACTCTTCCGGTAATTGGTTGTTGTTCTTTTCTTCGTCGAATGTATCCATCAGTTTCTCGAACTCCTCCTCTGTGGTCGTAGATGAGACCGGCCATGACTCTTTGGTTTGAGGAATCATGCCCGAACCTGGCCCGAAAGGCCCGTCACCGCGTCTTCCATTGGCCTGTGCTAGGCTCGGAGCTGGAGCTACCTCTTTGTTGTTATGACGATCTACGTGAGTGAACTTGCTAAAGAAGAGCTTACCTTCTCTAGCTTCAACATTGTTTCCAATGAAGCAACATATAACAACAAGGAAACAAAAGGCTGATTTTACACCAAATGAAGCCATGAAATAAGAGAAAAGAGCAGTGAGTGAGAGAGATTTGAGGGTTTGAGATGTGTTTTGGTGTGTGAGTGAGTTTGTGTATAAATAGAATTAACAAGTAGCAAAAGGGCTGAGCAACATGCGCGGATTAAGGAGGGAGATTTGTCATTAGCATTTGATTGGTCAAAAAAGAAAAAGAAAAAGAAAAACAAGAAAATATCATTAGTTCATTACAAATTTATTAGTTAGTGTTATATATTTATACATGCGTTTTGACTCTTCTCTGTACTTTTTGGTGGTTGAGTTAGTTGAAATTGAAGGTTAGAATTAGATCATGATTTATGGTAGCTATGCTAAGTTAATGTCGAAGCATATATCTATGTAGCTCTAAAATTGTCCCCTTATAATGATTTCTCGCAAGTTTTTGATAACCATGACTAATCAACTTGCTAGATTTCTTAGTTGAGTATGATTATCACTGAATAATATGATAGCATTTTGGTAATATCAAAATAATTACTAGATGTGATAGTTCGGTAGACATTAAAGAGAGAGCAATGAGAAAGAATGGATGTGGGTCCAATTTTGAAAATAAAGGGAAAGTTTAGGCATTTACTGTGAATTAAAAGACTCTAGGGGCCCATGGGACAATGTGTCATGAAGCTTTTTTTTTTTAACTCAACGATTGCTTAGTGTGGAATCGAAGCTATCACAGCTTTTGTCCTTGATCGTCGGCAATTATGTATAGGTACTTTCAACGTTTGTCGGGAGATTAGTGAACAGAATTAAAAGTTTTAAACTGGGGCAGTACAGTGAGAAAATGCTTGAACTTGGAGAGAGAGAGGTTTACCAAAGGCCCATAACTATAACATAATTTCCTTCCCGAGTTTTATAATTTTTGAGTATAAAAGGCCTATAAGCGTAAGCCCATACTTGCAGCCTCTTTCTCTTTCCCATGTTTTTTTCTGCATGTTCAACGAGTTCATTTTTTCTTCATTTTCTTCTCTCGACAATATAAATTTCCTAAAACGGTAGAAAAAGAGATTACATGCAAACTTTACTTTATTATTGAAAACCCTACAACTATGATTATATGAAGTATGTATGACCATAATTAAAATCATACAAAGATTTGTTTCTGGCTGTTAGAAGTTTTATTTTTGATTGTTCTGTTAGAAGTTTTATTAAAAGTGTGTCGTTTGAGATTTGAATATTGCGTTACTAATAATAGACTAATAGTAAATCACATATATAGCTAGCATAATAACTTTAGCTTAGGAAAAAATGAATAATACACCACTTTTTATTTTCTATCTGTCTCCATTTTCATTATCTTATTATTGTTATCCTTCATCAGGACCTCCACTATGAATTGCCCTGCAAGTTAAGCTAGAATAATTGAGCAAAAAAAGCCTCCATCTTTCCTTTTGTCCCCACCACTTCTCGATCCACTCTTGATATATGCATATATACAACCTAATACGCATATACAAAATATAATACTATACTGAGATACAATTATTAGCCAAGTAGCTATTTGTGAAAGTAAATTAAGACTATTCTATACCCAATGAGTATGCATGACTCTTTTTATTCGAAAATAGTAATGCACTACAATGTGTCATTCTGCTCTTCTCCAGATAGTGTGGACTCTTTTCTGGTTTTGATGAATGTAGACTCTATTCTGAGACATCATTTCGAATGATAAATCGAGATACAGAAGAAATGTCTTGCAGAAATGTCTTGCAGAAAAGTCTTAAGCTAACCAAACAATGTTGTTCAGTTAATGAGGATTATGTATTGAACGTAACCACTGCATGATTTCACGTCATTGGACCAAAGAATATCTCAAAACTAAGTTTAACTTTTGGGCTATAGATTTAACTTATGTTACATTACAAAAAAAAAACTAAAATTAATCAACGAAACAACAGCTTTAATAAGCTCTTGTAAATACAGTGCATGAGAAAATCCAAAAAGCAAATTTAATACGAGTGTATCAAATCCATCCATTGATAGACGATGAATGACACATTGTTTGTACACCAACCCCAAGGAAATCTCGAGTTTGCCCTCCTCCTCCTGCATCCCCACTCTCAACTCTTCTACGTTTCAAGGGGTAGTTGTGTAATTCACCAAACTCCGAGACGACCGTAACGCCACTTCTAGGGTTCTCGTTCTCGTGTTGAAGACCATTGTTACTCATTAACCCGACGCTGTTCGGTCCAAACAAGGCAAAGAACTTGTCGCTGCCACCATCTTCTACAATCTGACTCTGATCGGAGGTTTTCAACGCAAAACTCTGATGAAACGTGGATTGGTTGGTGGTGATCGTCGTCGACGGAGTAGAAGAAGTCACCCCCATCTGAGCCGCTTTTTGAAGTAATGCAGTTGCTGACATGTTCGCAACCGCCGATGCAGCTGCGTTTGCGTCTTGTGTGATGTGGTCGACGCTGCTAAAAAGAGAAGGCACGGAAAGTGAAGTAGCCGCGTTTGCGTTTTCCTTACTCGGGAAGATGTTAATATTTTCATGTGTGATAAGTGAATCGCTAGTGGTTATTAACTCGCCGCGATTATTTGCGTTCCCGAAACTCCAACTGAAATCATCTTGCGGTGACTGCTGCTGCGGCGCGATACCGTCGTCGATGGTCACTCCATGATGATTGATATTTCCTCCCATCCATAGGGAGAGCGAAGAAGCAGGTTTCATGACGTCATTATGATGATGATCGAAGGTGTTGGTCGTTATAGGGAAATGGTGGTGGTGATGTTGAGGTGGTTGCGGTGGTCCGAACGGAAACGGTGGTGGTGGTGGTTGTGGTGATGGGATAAGTGTGCCCATGAGATAATGGTAGTTTAGGTTATTACTGGTAAGGCTTTTGAGATGAGAAGCTGCGTTTAGCCTTGCGGTTTCTTCTGCCAAGGCGTCGCAAAACGCTCTGTGTGTAATGAAGCTGTCTCTCCTGTATTTCAAAAAAATTAATAACAAGAAAATAGATCAAAACAATTGTATTAACAGCCTATGCACACATACATAATGTTTTATTATAAAGCTATACTATAGGGCTGTACTTTAACAAAAATATGTCAATCCAAGGAACTGTCTTATTCAAGAAAACAAGAAGCATGTACGCTCAGAGAATGACAAATAGAAAGACTAAAACTCTTCAGCTTATTTCGTTTTAGACCCTACAAAAGCTGGCTACTTCCAACAAGTCAACAAAAACATAACAAACTTATATTTTCTTAATTAGTTACAAACAACATAATAAAACAAATTTGTTTATTATATATATATATATATATGTGTTCAGTGACATTTAGTAGTATTTTAGTTGAAGTAATAGATAGTTTTTCTTTTTATTACCAGAATATATATCTGCTAACTCAAGCTAAGGTTATTAATAATAAAGGTATTCATCTTTGAATGCATATTGATCATGATATGCGCTTACACATTCATAATACTATGGTTAAAAAAAATACTACGGTTAAGAGATGTAAGATTTACTAATTGAATACCTGGAGAAAATTGTACCACAGTCACATCTATACTCTCTAGTCCCACAAGTCTTTGAATGAGCTTTCCAATCGGATTGAACTGCATATCTCTTGGAACATTTCTCGCACTCCACTTCTTCTCGCCATGTTTCCGACAAAAATGTTTCTTGATTCCTGTAAGGTCGCCGAGTGCCCTTGTCGGATGGTGATGAACGCAACTCTTCTCCGGACATACATACACTCGTTTCCTTACTTCTTTGGTCGTCCGCTGCTTCAGTTTCCATGGGAGGTTGTGTCCTCGACGGTGAAGCTGTAGATTCTGGTCTCTTTGGAAACCTTTTCCACATATCTCGCAGAGAAAGCGGTTTGTGGCCATAAGCGTCTTTGGAGATAAAGCTATGACCTCGGCTTCTGGATCTGTCGAGGTCAAAGTATCGAATCAAATTTATGATATTGATAACGAATCCTATGAATGATTTAATCTAAAAGAAATCAAATCAAGAAGATGATTTTGCTGCTAAGATTTTTTATTTTCTTAATTAGGGTTTAATTTATTGGTCTATTAGACTTGACTATTACCAGGGTTTCCAGGGAGGTTTCTCTTCTTCTTAGCAGGGAGGATTAAAGGATTCACGTTCATGTGATGATCAACATGATCAGTTGTTGATATAAGCTTTGTACATATCCTCCACTACTTGAAATTGTCTGATCCTCAGCTGTCATGATCACTTCTTCTCTTGACGAAATTTTTGTTGGAAGGAGAGATACAAAAATAGGCTTTAAGATCAGAGTTGGGGGTTAAAGGATT
>NW_026615499.1:0-55602 GCF_000801105.2 Raphanus sativus | reverse complement strand
TATTCATGGGCTATTAGTTACTATACTCTTGAGACTATTTTTTTAAGTTACGATATATTAATATATGGAGTGAAAGAAATGAAAGGAACACTCTCAGCGTTTTCAAGACAGTGGATCAGTTGGCAAAGATATTGACAAAACTGTAAGGCAGCATATCCTATCAACTAGATATTTTGCGAAGCCGAAAATCCAAGGTTTAATGCAGTATTGGTTTGGAGCTCATATGCGGCATAGTTAGTTTGCAGGCTAATTATTTTTCTTTACACAGTTTTAATCAGATGTACATAATTATTCTTTTTCTAGTCGATGATCAATAAATTTAAAATTTCATCAAAAAGGAGAAAATTGGGCAAACATATATATCGGATCAAGTAGCAATAGTGATCATCATTAGACGGATCATCTACAATAACAAGTGAAAGGACAAAATTTCATCAGTTCACTAAAAGTCTCGACCACAGGTCCACAAACTACGTACTGACAAAGTAAATATTGCTAAATAACGACCACAAGCTAGAAGACGATATTGAAGACCTACAGTTCCTCATCAGTTATTCACAGTCTACAAAGTGATCTTAACTATTCGCTTAAACTAATATAACAACAAAATATAGTCTACAATGTTTGTCATAGAAGATGGAAGATGATATTACCAATAAAAAAGAATATTTAAAAAATGGATTTTGAAAACTGGGTTTGAAGAGAAGATTCCCTTTATTGTTGTGGTGGTATAGATTGAAGTCATAGATTCTTTAGTAATAATGAATATACTATAGGTTCGGTGGTTATTGTGGATTTGTGTGTTTCGTATCAGTAGGTATGAAAGATAAGGCTCTCTTCTTTTCGTATCCAATGTGAAGCGGTTTATGTGTAGCTATATTGTTATCCCAGCAGTACCTATATTGTATAGCTTAAATAGATTTATGTGTACACAATGTATTGCAATTTGCAATCCAATATAGCTTAAATAGATTTTATCTTTAATAACAATATTTGCAGTAATGCAATTGTAATCCAATATAGGTATATGTGTACATTGTGCAAATATTGTTATTAAAGATTTTTTTTCAAACTACAAATTGCATTACTGCTAATGATGTTTGAGATATGAATTGTTTCATTGCTGGGGTAAAGTGTGGATCTATGGTCCAGCCCATGCCAGTATCTTAATGTCTTGGAAGCCTTCTCATGTGATGTGGAAGAAGTACTTCCAAGGCACTAAGAAACGCACAAGAGTTAGATGGAAATGAGGGTCATCGACTGGTGTTATTGAGTTATGTGTACACAATCTACGGCATCGAGAAATATGGAAGCGACAAATTCATGAAGGCCAAAAATTTAGAAACCGCACAAGTCGCTGTTTTCTACAGCTAGCTGTGTCTTAACTGTTCTTAATATCAGTTTCAGAAAAAAAAAGTTGTTCTTAATATTTCTTTCTCTCTTTCTTCTGTCTTATCCAGTGATGTATCTTTTATCTTTTTTACCTTTTTTTTTCTCTTCTTTATATATATCAAAATGCACCATGATAACAACACCAATGTTGCAATAATCTTCTTTTTTGACTAAATGTTGCAATAATCTCATCTATCAAATGTCACAAAATGCCAAAACTAAATTAAAAAATGTGGTTGTCTACTAGTTTTCCAAATGTCAGGTTTTGGAAAGCACAATTTTGTTATAAAATACAAAAAAAGTTAACACCAAACCAGAAAGAAACAAACATGCAATATTAAAATAGCACAGACAAAAGACGGTGGTGGTATCGTTACAAGCCAAGAATTAATAATTAACACTGTAACCCGTTTTGGCATTTGAAGAAGAACAAGAGAGACAGAGAGACGATGGAGCTGAACGGAGAGGGAGGAAAAGCGACGACGTATTGCGTGACGGGTGCAAGTGGATACATCGTTCTTGGTTGGTTAACTCTCTTCTAGAAAGAGGCTACACTGTTCATGCCACTCTCAGAGATCTTGGTACTCTCTTGTTTGAGAAAAAAAAACTGATTTCAATTTCTTGAAACTATTCGGTTAGTATTTTATATAAGTTCTTGCAAAATGTGAAAGAAAAAATTACATAAGTTCTTGCAAAATGTGAAAAAAAATTACATAAGTTCTTGCATGGATTTGAAACTATTTGTTTTTTTAAGTGTTGATATTTTTTTTCTTTTTTTTGTAACTTGAAAGTGTTAGTATTATATTTTTTTGTTTTTTTTTTTAAAAAGTGTTAATATGTTAATTTGAATTATATCAAATCTTAGATACTTTGCATAGAGTTTCAGAATAGTTATGAATTAATTGGTTAATTTGAATCAAAGTTGGACTGATTTGTAAAATAGCTTCGAAGCCATCAGAGTTAACCTAATAGCTTCTTCCTCTGACAGCAAAATCTCAATATTTTCAATTCAAGTGGAAACGAAACGAACGGCTTAGATTATTCCAAGCTGATCTTCAAGATGAAGGCAGCTTCGATGAAGCCGTTAAGGGCTGTCATGGGGGTGTTCCATGTCGCGGCTTCCATGGAGTTTGATATCTCACCGGATCATGTTAATCTAGGTACAACCTTCTCCTTGCACGTACCGTTTTAATTTATCTTCTTTTTCACATTGTCTTAACCGCTATCAACCAGAATCTTCGGTTTAGTACTAATACTAGAATGTTATATATGACTTAATCCCCTCAAGCCTTGACCATGATCTGGTGAAACCTATGTCAATGTAAATATGATGTAAATGATGCATAAAGTCTCGTGTCAAGATCAAAGAACACGTAGGCTAACCGGGTTTTGAATCTCAGAGAGTTATGTCCAGAGCAAAGTCATTGACCCGGCGATGAAAGGCGTACGGAACGTACTTGGTTCTTGTCTAAAGTCAAACTCAGTCAAGAGAGCTGTCTTCACGTCATCCATCAGTACCCTCACAGCCAAAGATGAGAATGAACGGTGGAGATCAGTCGTAGACGAGACTTGCAAGACTCCCATTGATCATGTACTTAAAACAAAAGCAAGTGGATGGGTAAATACTACTATTACAATAGTACAGTTCACTACATGACTTAGGCACGTTGTAAACAACTTTAGAGTTTGTGCGGACGACAGGTTTATGTACTATCGAAACTAGTATCAGAGGAAGAAGCATTTAGATATGCAAAAGAGAAAGGAATGGATCTTGTTTCAGTTATTACAACTACTGTCTCGGGTCCATTTCTTACTCCTTCTCTCCCATCAAGCCTTCAAGTTCTCTTGTCTCCAATAACAGGTGTTTGTGTGTGTGTGTGTGTACGTATTTATTTTTGTTATCAAATATAAATTAAAATGTAACCAGTTTTGGTTTTAGGTGACTCCAAGTTTTGCGATACTATCAGCAGTGAACAAAAGAATGGGTTCGATTGGTTGGTGCACATTGAAGATATTTGCATGGCGCATTTGCTTCTTATGGAAGAACCAAAAGCTGAAGGTCAATACATATGTTGTGTTGATAATATTGATATGCATGAGTTGATGCTTAAGCACTTTTCTAAGGAGCATCTTTGTAAAGTTCATAAGTAAGTTCTTGAAATTTTACAATCTTCAGTTGCGACTCTTTTCTTTTGTTTTTTAGACAAAAAAAAATCACAAATTAGTTATTATTCTTGGTTTATAGGGTGGATCTGGAAGAGAGTCAAAGTTTGATGAAGCCTAATGATTTCTTCAAAGAAGTTGAGAGACTTGGGGTTTGAGTACAAATATAGTATTGATGAAATTATTCGTCAAACCATTGATGCGTCCATCGATTTTAGGTTTCCTACCTTGGACCACAAGCTCAAGTAGTAAGAGGCTTGTAGTTTTGATCAGGCCATAGTGATAATCAAGAATCTATTGATCATAAAGCTTTTTTTTTTTTGTAATTCCTACAAGTTGTTTATTTAGAAGGTTGTACTGTGTACTGCCAGTGCGAAACCGTTAGCCTATTTGGCTACAATACAAATCTCCCTGATTCGTTTCTCCTACCTTAATGTTCCTTCCACACTTGAGATACCGTCAAACCATGGGCCAAACATGTATATCACAGCACAGGACGGTACACCAAAGCATGATTCTAACTTATGAGTGGTAAGTAGGTTAAACAATCTTTTGCTGTCTACAACTCACACATGTACATTACCGGATTTAACTGATGTTATGACATGTTTAGAGGGTTACATGATATGTATTTGGCTGGATATTACCGGATTTAACTAACCTATCATTATATGACTTCTCTCAAAACCGTTTGAACATTTAAAAGTCTTTCTCTCAGACCTACTGATTGAGTATTAGTCACGTGTATAAATAGAGATGAAGTAGCGCATGTTGGGCGTCACTTCGAGCTAGGAGGGAGAGAAGCGTGTCGCCCATCAGACGGTCCACGGATGAACGAACTACTTGGACTGGAGTGGAGGTTGTTGTAAAAATCTCTGTGTTTCTTTCTTTCCAAACCAAGTAGATTACAGCTTGGTGGAAAGTAGCTTCAACAGCTTTTTTTTTTCATTCTTTACCTCTTTGTGGCATAGTTCTAGAATATCTGTTGAACTCGTGATGTATAAACATACTTTCATAGAATTTGAATAGAAAAACAAATTTCATGTTTACTTTCATTGCACGGAGTCGAGTAATAAAACAATCAGATATACACAAGAAAGGAGAAACAATCATCCGAGAATTCCTGAGGTGGGAACACCTTCAAACCTGTTACTATTTAGCGTCAACAACAATCACAGATTACGAAAACCATCAACACATATTTGTTAGTTGCCACCAAGATATGTCCTGCATAGACGATGGTGAAGTCCACCAACTGGACCGTAATGTTTGGTCTGCACGTTGCTTGATACTGACCTATCCCTGGCACAAAGAAAGCTCTTGACTCAAGCCTTTGAGGACATCTCGTGGCTCTTGTTTTTCTGCAAAGTATGTCAATCAAAGCAGCAAACCCAAGTTTACCACAATCTCTTACATTTTCTTGATAAAGAAATTAATAAAGTGTGAGAAAACGGACTACTACGTCTTGAATGTTCTCTCCTTTGTGAAGATCAGACAATTTTGAGGCCTCCTTGCAGATGCAACCAGGTTTAACTACAGTTACTTACATAAATCACTGCTCAAACCTGAACTTTTTTACAAACTGAGGCCACCAATTGAACCTGAAGCTCCTCAGCCATTAGGTCTTCTATCTAACTGGATAAACCTCTTCTCTCTCTCTCTCTCTTCTCTCTCTATTGGGTTGAGATGGACCCTCGGTTACACGAGATCGCAAGTGAGCTAGCCAAGTATTATCCACAAAGCTTCTGTAAGTTCATGATTACATTGTAGCTACAGAAGCTCCTCAGTCTGAGATCCTGATGTACTACAAATTGGAGAAGCTTCTAAAATCGTGTTGGGGCTCCGATAACAAGTAATTCCAACAGAGTCAGTTAGCTTGTTTCCGTCAGCTGGTATGAAACGAGGCTGAAGGGTTTCTCTCGTGTTGTTAACATCCCAAGTTAAGTTGTTCCACCAGTGTGTTTCTCCTCTTACTTCTCTGACCCTGTGAGCGTTATTTGAGCTAATGGGTAGATTCTTGAGAAGGTTGCATCGTATCACTTCCACATGTTCCAGACATCCCCATGACACTTTTTGGCTACATAAACTCTTCAACTGCGGAAGATTCCTTAGCTTTATGACACGCAGAGCAGGTACCACAGAAACAGAGGTTGGAACTTCCCCTGGAGAATAGTCGAACAGCTCCTGAAGCCTTTCACAAAAGCTAACATGTATCTCTTGTAGGTTCGGCAGGAAACAGATGAAGTTCCCTAATGAGAGAAGGCATTTGAGCCGGCTACATCTGCTGACTTCTAGATGTTTCAGTGTCTCAAATCTCAACCCCAGGTGACCAACGAGCTCTCTAATGGTTCCCAGGTTTACACGACGCAGATGAAGTTCTTCAAGGTTAGGTATAAGATCCAGCTGTGCAACAACACATCCACCAGCGGGTCTTATACTTCCACCAAAACCCTCTACCGTTAGAGATCTCAACATGTTGAAGCTACTCGTGCTATCGATCACCAAGTTCTCCAGCATCTCATTGAGACCCCAACAATGGTTCATCACTAGAGAAGTTGTCTTCGTTAGCAACCATCCAATGAATGCTTCTGAAACATTGAGACTACTAATTGTCACTCTCCGCTTGTCATGTCTAGAAGGTAAAGAGTTTGCTGTTGGACCGATAAACAACTGAAACTTCTTTAACCTTTCTATCCAAGGAATTGTACTCAGGGGAGAGAGGTGGGACACATACAACTCTGATTGAGAGGATTGATAAACGTTGGGAGCAAGCAATCTCTTCAAGTGTTGCTTGCCCTTCTTGAGTTTGTCCTTGGACGCCCCAGTGGAAATGACTAAGGGTCATGTCTAGAACCTCTAAACTTGACAACTGTGGGATGGTTCCTGCTGGAATGCTTTCGAGGTGATGTGTACGGGAAAGGTCAAGTAGTCTCAAGCTCTTCAATGTTTCCAACCCTTTTGGTGTTTCCTTTATTGGAGTGGCACAAAGATCCAGAACTTGAATTTTTGCCAAGCTTTCAAGAGAAGGAACTTCTTCAAGGTAGTAGCAGTCTTTCAAGATGAGAGATCTGAGTTCATGAAGCTCGCTGAGGGAATGGGGTAATGACTTTATGCGTGTCCCACTTAGATTCAGAATCCGAAGTGCTGGGAAAGATATCAAGAACCCCACAGGCAACTCTTCCAGGTGAAAGTTTCCATGTAGCAGCAAAGCTGAGAGTTCAACACACTCTACCACTTGATTTGGAAGCCTAGTAAGCTTATTATTCATCAAAGAAACTCTTCGGATAGAAGGAACAAACTTCTCATGTGGAAACTCGCACAAGCCTATACCAGACATGACAAGAGAGTGACTACCATCTCGTGAGGAAGACATGACCCAAATGGCAAAATCGCGAACCACATCATGCATCTTAACCGTGTCACCATGAGCACCCTCTTCAAGTAAGCAAGAGTCTTTCAGATTCTCTGCCAGAGTGATTCCTTGGTTCATTAAGTAGCCATGGTTTTGTGTTTCATCAATGAATCCTTCGGCAATCCAGTACCCTCACGAGCTCAGCTACTTCTATGGAGTAATCCTCTGGAAATAAGGCACAGAAGAGGAAGCAAGATTTCATATTTGGCTCGAGCAAGTCGTAGCTCAATTTCAAAGGCTGGTAGATCTTTTCTTCAATACTCTTGACATAAGGCACCGAACTCTTGAGTTCTTCAAAGGCATGTTCCCACAGCTCGACCATCTTCTTCCTCGCATAGCCATTCCAACCGTGATGATAGCCAAAGGCAATCCACCACATTCCCGAGAAACCTCTTTTGCTATAGGTTCAACACAATCTAATCTAGTTACTTCTCCAGCGTTTTTACAAAACAATTGCCAAGCTTCTTCTTCACATAAGCAATCCACTCTGAAGTCAATATCCGTTTTGATGCTCTGGCAAACCTCTAAAAATCTAGAAGTCAAGACAATCTTTGAAGCCTTGTGTATATTTGTGTCTGGAATCCCCAACTGGTCTAGATCAATGGGTTTCCAGACATCATCAAGAATGAGAAGAAATCTACTCACTTTCTCAAGCCTTCCATATATCCGTTTCGCCAGCGTTTCCTCGCTTTCGCCTAGTTTCACTTCCATATCCAATCTTTCAGCGATTTGCTTCAGGACCCTTCCCAATTCAAACTCTTTGAGACTGTAGCCCATATCACCATACCCAAAGGCTGCGTATCAGCTTCTTTCCATAGCTTATTGTTCAGTTCCCTGACTAGTGTTGTTTTCCCAACTCCACCCATGCCCCAAATACCCATCTTTTGAACATCATCTCTCATCAAACAGTTTAGAACTTTGACTAACATCTCTGATGCTCTTGTTTGATCAGCGATGGAGGGTCCAAGGATTTTTTCAACTAGAGATCTGCCTTCAAAAGAGAATATGTCGAGAAGTTCTACGCCTTGCTTCTGAAGCTTCTTGACTTTCTCAAGAACTACCGCGAGTTTTTTACTCCGCTTACATCTCAAGGACAGAGCACATGAAACACGCCCTTCCTGAATTGAATTTGCTTCAGAGACAATCTCTTCCACATCTCTTAGCCATCTCCTCAGTTGCACATGCAAGGACTTCCCTTTGATCTCCAAGGTTTTGAGGTCTTGTTCCACTTTGTCCTGAACATCAACAAGGCCATTGAGCGCATTCTCTAAAGCTTTGATGTTTGACTTGAACCGGATGGTATTAATGGCTCGAGTATAGGTTGATCTGGATATACCACGCCCTGCCTCTGCCAAGAAAGAACCCAAAGCTGAGCCCAGACAATCCATGACAAAGAGTTTCACAGAGAGATTTATAAAAAAAAAAGATAAGAAGGAATGACAATAAGAAATGTGAGGAACCACTGATCAAATATCAACCAGATAAAACCACTACGAGGCACCATTGACTTCTTAATGGGTCTCCTTAGTATAGAAAGGATCAAATAAAATTATGTTGACACTAGATGGTCTTCATAAATAAAAACAAGACTTTGATGTTGATGCCTTTGATTTAGCCATCTACGAGTTGGCATTTGAAGTTTCCAACAACTTTACTTGAAGACTTATTCCTCGTTTTATTTTAAAACTTCTAGCAAGACTTTGGGTATATTCATCGAAACTTTCTAATTGGTTGTTGAACTTTTCAGAAATAATAGAAACTCTTATTTGGTTAACTCGTGCTTTAACACTAGTTCAGACTTATTCAACTTATCTTCTTTCAAATGTCAACTTAGAACCCAATCCCACTTTCTAAGAAAGATAAAAAAAGAAAGAAAGAAATATGAAGTACTCACAAGTGAGTTTGCAGTCTTTTCTCTGTGCCTTTTCCAACCTCACTGCTCAACTTTGGAACGAAACTTTCTGAATCCCGTTGCTATTTCATAAGTTTTTCAGGGCCATGGAGTCATCTGCTCGGCATTGGAGAACCATCAGCTCTCCCTTTGGACTGAGTTATCTCTTAAAGGACGCAATAGATCAGCATCTTCCCTTTCAGTTCCTTAATGTGAGAAACTTGGAGAGGAAAACAGAAGGCTGAGATAACTGTATATAACCCCCACTTTTAGTCTTTCAGTCAATACATGCTGTAAATAAGAACAAAAAGCTAAGTGGGTTTAACAAGGGATTGTCTGAGAAACTTATTGAACACTCATATATATATATATCTGCAAAGAACCATGTACGAGCTTAGACCCAATGGATTATTTTAGGAAGTCCCTAACTCTCACAAGCTACCTTTAACAACTAAAATCCACAATAACAGTTAAGTCTATCTAGATGCTAATATTTGCCTCTAACTAACATACGTGACAAGCTCGAGCTGGAAACTATGGCAAGCAATGAAATACGTTGTGTGGATATATATCCATATTGATCTAACCTCTGGCAAAATGCATCAAACTCGAAACACCCCTGACAGTATACAACAGGACAAACGAAAACCATAGCTAACTCAATCTTGTTCCTCAAACACCTAAAATCTTAAGCAAGAATCAACCACATAAAGTATAGAACAAAAGCAGCAGAATCAACTTGCATTCTAAACCCAGAAAGCAGCTTAAAGCAAAGGAAGAAAGGTTACATTACATATCATTTGCTCACTGACCGTTTCCCTGGAGCTGGAGAGCCATAAACTGTGTGGCAAAGAGATAGTTCCTTCGATGTTATTACTAACAAACACTGTAAGCAAATTCACCCAAGAGAACTAAAAGTTTTTCACCATTTTCATCGTTCCAAAACCCAATTTTACTAAACACTTCGAAATTCGATCAAATTGAAGTTTTTAAACCATAAACTTGACGATTATGATCGAGAATCCAGAACTTTACTTTTGGGAGCTGATTTCGTTACGTAAACGGATGAAAATAACACTGTACAATATTGTGGGGAAGGTTCTTCTCGTAAAGAAGAAAATTTTGTATTTGGACAATTTTTAGCCCATTACGTTTTTTTGGGTCCATAAGCGTGAATGGCCTTTTTTGGACCAAAAGAAAAGGGTGAAAACTATTCTTTTAAAACTCAACTTTTTTTCCAATAGGAACAACAGAAATGAAACTAGGTCGAATATTAGCCCTGCTTAGGTTGCGATTCTGATGCTAATGTTTGTTAGATTAGACATCAACCTTCCTCAACTGGTGAGTCTCTGTAATACTCCCTCTCAAGCCTCATAGCAAGGGTCGATGCTTGAATGGCACACGTCAAGGTTAACAATATAGGCAGTCGTCGGATTATGTTTCTCCCTAAATTTGGTCACTAGTTACTGTTTGTTTTAAACCTGTATAGATATTAGCTTGTATTAACCTAAAGAGTCTATTTTCTCCACTTTCATCTTTGTATAAGAATAATTTATGTGTTAAAAACAATACATTAGTGCTCTAAAATCAATCGACAAGCATTAATAGAGTATACTAATCATATTATATTTGTTAAGTATACATCACCATATATAAGATCTCTATTATTGGTTTTGTAATCTATTTTGGTGCAAAACCTAGTAAACATCATACTTGATACACTTGAACAAAAAAAAAGTAAAACTTATATTTTATTACGGAGTAGTGCTTATTACATTAGCCTCAAGCTACCATTACACTAATATTTTTTTCTGATAGTAACGCACGATGCCTATGTGTTGTTAAATATACATCAACAACCATATTATTGATGATCATCGTGGGATAACACTAGCTAGGATTTAGTAAGGAGGAAAGAAAGGGATGGCAATGAAGGGACATGTTCCAATTCGTTGCATGTTGCAAACGTTAGGCAAGTTCTTAGCGATCTTATAGATGCGGGTCGACTGGATTGGTCCGTGCTGTCCCTGCATCCTAACTGCTTTGGCTGCTTGTTTCAAAGTAGGGCAGACGCACTCTTGGTCTTCCTGGTACAGCTCGTTACAGCATTGCTGGCGTAGCGACGGCCCTTGCTGAGGACCCCATTGGTTTTCGCTGAAGGGTGATCCTAATAGAAACAGAGTGAAATGGAAATATCTTCATTAAGATTAATGAATGTACAATATGTTCCTTATATACAAGATTAATTATCACTACTCTAACTGCTACTCTAACTGCTCATTTACAAGTATACAATACTATAACACCTAATAGTCCCCCTCAAGATGGCGTTAGAAGTCCATGAAAACCCATCTTGGACATATACTTGTGAAACAGAGTAGGATATAGAGCTTTGGTGAAAGGATCTGCAAGCTGATTCTCAGATCTCACATGAAGTGTCTTGAGCTGACCAGCTATGATCTTCTCGCGTATGGAATGACAGTCTCGCTCGATGTGTTTGGTTCGCTCGTGAAAGACGGGGTTCTTGGCGATGTGAAGAGCTGCCGTGCTATCACAGTATAGAACAGGTACAGTAGGAGGAGCAACCTGCAAGTCATTAACCATACGAGAGATCCACATGATTTCTTTAGACGTGAATGCCATAGAACGATATTCTGCCTCAGCAGACGAATGAGAAACTACATCCTGCTTCTTTGATTTCCATGATATCAACGAATTGCCAATGAAGATGCAGAAGCCCGAGATAGAACGCCGAGAGTCAGGGCAGTTAGACCAATCTGCATCGCAAAACGCTTTGATCTGAAAGTCATCATCAGCAGGGTAGAAAAGACTCTGTCCAATGGTTCCTTTGAGATAATGTAGAATCTTAAGAGCTGCTTTAAAATGAGGAACACGCGGAGCTGATGAATATTGACAAAGCTTATGAACCGCAAAGCATATATCAGGTCGCGTTATAGTAAGGTAAAGCAGTTTCCCAACCAAACGACGATAAGATTCTGCATCAGTAAGTAAGTCACCATCTTCAGAAGACAGCTTGATGCTTGGATCCATCGGAATAGATGATGGTCTACAGTCGAGGAGACCAGCATCAGTGAGAAGCTCAAGAATGTATTTGTGTTGACAGAGGGAGATTCCTGAACTTGAACGAGCTATTTCAATACCCAGAAAATACTTAGGTTGACCGAGATCACGAAGCTTGAAGCAAGTAGAGAGCTTCGAGATGAGAGAAGTCACAGAGGGATCAGAGTTGCTGGCGATGATGATATCGTCAACGTAAACCAATACCATGAGAAAGACACCAGCAGAATAAGACCAAAACAATGTGTGATCACCATTGATCTTTTCAAATCCCATAGTCATAAGAGTAGAGGAAAATTTCAAGAACCATTGTCTCGAAGCCTGCTTAAGCCCGTAGATAGATTTCTTGAGTTTAAGAACAGCGTTTTGTGGAAGATTGTCCCCCTTTCTCTCTGCATATCCTTCTGGAAAATCCATATAGATTTCCTCAGACAGATCGCCATTGAGAAACGCACTAGAGATGTCAAGTTGATGAAGAAACCATTTCTTCTTAGCTGCTAAAGCGAGTAGCATCTTGACAGTAACCATCTTGGCTACAGGAGAAAATGTATCCACAAAATCAACACCCTCTTGTTGAGTGTAGCCTTTGGCGACGACACGACCTTTAGGTCGCTCAACTGACCCATCTGCGTTGAGTTTTAGTTTAAAAAGCCAACGACATCCAATAGTCTTCTTACCATCAGGCAGAGAGCAAACTGACCAAGTATCAAGGTTTTCTAAAGAGTCAAACTCGTCGTCCACAGCCTTACACCAGAATTTGGACTTCTTCGCTTCTTTAAAAGAGGAAGGAGTTGTGAGAACAGAGGAATTTATAAAAGAAAAATGAGAAGAAGAAAGCTTTTGATAAGAGAGAAAGTCGGAGATTGGATAGAAAGAGTGAACTGAATTGCACAAATAGTCTTGCAAGTAAGTTGGTTTCTTTCGTAACCGAGATGCAGTTGCAGAAGGCAAACCTGCATCAGAGGGTGAAGAGGCATTGCCTGATGTTTCACCAGAAGATGACGGTACAGAAGGTACAGAGTCATCGATGTGAGCAAGACGAGGAAATAAAGCTTTTGCGGCATCAGAAAGAGAGGAATCCGCAAAAGGAAAGATTGTTTCATGGAATATGACATGCCGAGAAATGGAAATGCTATTAGTTTCAAGATCAAGAACTCTATAACCCTTGTAACCCGAAGGATATCCTAAGAAAACACAAGCGTCAGCCCGGGGATCAAATTTGGTTCTACCTGTGGGAGAAGTACTTTTGTAACAAAGGCAACCAAAACTTCTAAGGGAATGGTAATCAGGGAGCTTGTTCATAAGGATTTGGTAAGGAGATTTGTTTTTAAGGACAGGGGAGGGTATACGGTTGATAAGAAACACTGCTGACATTATGCATTCCCCCCAGTACACTAAAGGTATGTTGGATTGGAATAGAAGGGATCTAGCCACATTTAAGATGTGTTGGTGTTTCCTTTCTACAACTGAGTTCTGTTGAGGGGTTTCAGGGCATGAATGATAGGAAAGGATACCTTTGTCTTTGAATAAAGAACCAAAGGTCAACTCAGGAGCATTATCAGTCCTAACAGCTTTAATTTTTGCACGAAATTGAGTTTCAATCATTTTGATGAAAGCAAGGAATTCAGTCAAGACATCAGATTTGGCTTTTAACATGTAAATCCAAGTTGCACGACTATGATCATCAACGATGGTTAAAAAATACCTATAACCTTCATGAGTTCGAACAGAAAACGGACCCCAAACATCAATATGAATCAAGTCAAAACAAGCATCACTAATATGATTATCAGAAGGAAAAGAGAGACGCTTTTGTTTAGCTTGATGACAAATAGAGCAATGAAAAGGATCAATTTTCTTGGTTTTATTCAATGGTAAAATCTTAGACAATGAAGCAATTTTATCCATAGAAGGATGACCTAACCGAGAGTGCCAAATATGATTGTCTATAACAGATGCACAAACCGCATTATTCTGACTATTATGAAAAGGGACAGGAATAAGAGAACCTGAATCAAGCACATATAGATTGTAAATCTGTCTACCCTTGCCAATCATCAACTCCCGTGTAAGATCCTGTATGAAACAAGTACTAGAAGTGAAGCCAACCATTGATTCAGTATCTCTAGTAAAGGAACTAACACTCAGTAAATTGAAACGAAATTGAGGAATGAACAACACATTTTTCAATGTTATATTATCACTAAGACGAATAGGACCTATACCAATAATGCTCACAGAGTTTCCAGTGGGTAAAGTGACAAAGGTATTGAGGAGGGGTTTAATGTGGGTGAATAAGGATCTATTATGACTAACATGGTGAGTAGCACCGGAATCTATTACCCAAGAGTCACTTGAAACTAAAGCATTTCCGGAAGAGAGAGCTGAAGGCATGCCAATGAGAGAAAAAGTATATAGAGGTAGGAAAGTACCAGTCGCTTTGCAAGCCTCTGATACAGCTGAAGGAGAAGGAAGAAGTCCATTTGATGTTGATGTATGGCTCTGGTCTTGGAGTTGAGCACTGAAGTACGCGATGAACTGTTGCAGTTGCTCAGAGCTGAGAGTAGAAGGTATCGGAGAGGTAGCATTTGCAGTCACAGAAGTAGACTGTTTCACGTCTGGTGACTCAGAGATGATAGCATTTGCAGAAGCTTGACCATGTTGAGAGGCTGTATTCTTTGGTGGATAAGTTCTGCCTCGTGCTTTAAGACCTGGTGGATAACCATGGATCTTGTAGCATCTATCAACAACATGTCCAACACCTTTGCAATGAGTGCAAACCGGACGAGGCTTCCCATAAGAAGATACCTGAAACGTGCTAGCATCAACAGAAGTCTGAGAAGTAGTTCTTGCAGAACGTTGACTATCTTCTTGATCGAGAATATTGAAGACTTCAGACAGAGATGGAAGGGACTTCTTCATGAGAATCTGACTACGGATGTGATCATAACTGTCATTGAGTCCCATAAGGAAGTCAATGACTCTGTTACTCTCATTCTGTGCCATAAGACCTTCAATAGTATGAGCTGGAGCGTTCAGACTGTTGAGTTCTTCCCACAATGATTGCGTCTTGGTATGATACGAGGAGAGATCCATGCTACCTTGACGAAGTGAGTGTAGTTGATGACGGAGCTTGTACAGTCGTGGCAGATTAGATTTGTGGAACCGAGTGTGAAGATCATTCCATATATCAGATGCAGCTTTGAAATACAACACACTTGTGTAAATCTGCTTTGAAACGCTGTTAAGAAGCCAAGATTTGACCATACTGTTGCAACGACACCAGATCTTGTAGAAAGGATCAGTATCAACAGGCATAGCAATAGATCCATCGATAAATCCTAGCTTGTTCTTTGCCTCTAAACTCGTAGTCATAGCTATAGTCCAGATGCTATAGTTCGTTCCATCTAAAGCCTCAGATGCTAGAACTAAGCCAGGGTGATCTGAACTATGAAGAAAGTAAGGGCTATGAATGTTATCCGGAGAGTTAGATACCTCAAACGGTTTAGTGGAACGAATCACAGCTGGATTATCTGAAGAAGGTAGGTTAGCAGCTCGATTTGAAGATCCAGAAGCTTCGCGACGGAGATCGGAAGCTGGAGATGAATCGCGATGAGTCGGAGATTCGCGATCAGGAGTTGAGCTCCTGTATTTGGAAGCACACTTTCTCTTTCCCATAGTTGTGGATGATATGATCGAAGAAGAAGAAGCGGATGATAGGGATGATCGAATCGATTCGAGAGATCAGAGAGATCGGAGAGCTCGAGTCGTGAAGGGGATAACCAAGATGGCGAGATGCGGAAGAAGAGATGAATCGAAGAGAAGTCGTCGTTGAGAGAGAGCGACAACGGAAAGAGAAAGCGATGATCGGAAAGTGAATGAAGACGGCGGAGCAGTGATCGGAGATCGACGGTTAGAGATCGGATCAGTGAGCTCAGCTCACTCGCTCTGATACCATAATAGAAACAGAGTGAAATGGAAATATCTTCATTAAGATTAATGAATGTACAATATGTTCCTTATATACAAGATTAATTATCACTACTCTAACTGCTACTCTAACTGCTCATTTACAAGTATACAATACTATAACACCTAATAGATCCCGCAAGTTGCTGGCGGATCCATCGCTGGCAAGCTCTTAGGTGTTGCTCTTGCTGAAACTCCCTCTGGCATTTCCTTGGTGGACCGAATGGGTTTGTATCGTCATCCAATTCGACGACGGTGCGGTAGATGGATGCGTTGGTGAGGAGGACGCAGAAGGCAAGAGTTGCGCATACGAGGAAGAGCTTGGTAGCCATTTGCTATCTGTGTGTGTGTTTCTTGTGTTTTGGTTTTTGAGTGAAGAATGTAGCGAAGGGTTGGGTGGGTATTTATGGACAAGATAGGTGTTATGCATGGAGATCACGTGTAACATTGCATGCATGTATTTGTGTGTTTTTGTGAGAGAGAGAAGCTACAAGGTTGTTGTCGGGATTAGATGTTGGAAACTCGAGTGTAGAGGAATGACAAGTGATGAATAACACCTGCATGTTGATCTTGTCTTGGATTTTAATTAATACTTAAAAGCAAAGCCGGGTGATAACGGTAAAGAATTGATCATCATTAATGAATACTCAATAGAATAGTTACAGAATCATAACATTCCATTCATAGTGATATTATATTTCATCGTGTTCCTCTTTTCCATTACCTACACCGACCATATACACTCATTATAGGATTGGATATGTTAGTTTAATTGGATTTTGGTTGTTTAGAGTTGAATCTGGTTTTGCCTTATTAGTTATTAAACATCTACTTGTTTAACCTGAAATTTTGTTTTCCTATCATCAGACGGCTTTCTATATACTATACGGAATTTGTAACTATATATATTGACAATTCATTACATTTTGACTAAAATTATTTTGAGAATAAAAATCTATCATGAGCCAGCCGAACTATATACTAGATGTTAGTTACGGCAACCATTTGTTTGTGTGTGTGTGTGTGTGAGAGAGAAGGCCGATGTCTGAAGTGAGTGACAAGTGATCAACAACACCATCAGTTTTTAACATTTAGACCCCAAAAAAACAACACCAGCAGTCCTCCGCGTCTGCATGCTATGTGTTACTTGTAGCTCATATTCTGACATGTCCGAATATTAACATCATTTATGGTAGCAATAACAAATACTTGAACATTATTAATATATTATTTTATACCCGTATTTAACTAAAGTTAAACAGGAGATAACAATCATTTCTAGCAAAACGATATCTTGTATTATGTTAATCAAGTAGCAAACTATACATTTTTCCAACAAACACCAAGAAATCAGTTAAGTCAAGTAAGACTGGGAGACGTCTGAAGGCCAAGCCCACGCAGAGGACAAGTATGAAGCCCAAACCCACCGAGAGATAGAAGATATATTTTCCGACCAAAATATCCACTCATCTCCTCCTCTCATTACTTTTGTCTGCACCGAAGCAAAAAGTTTCAGACTATCCAAATCCAGGGTTTCTTCTCCTACAATCAGATCATCGAAACCCTACTTTTCGAATCAGGTAGATTTGTGCGTTTTCGTATGAATACTGCCTTTGATCTGTCTCGAGCTTTTGTTTATGATCTTTTGGATTTGCTGTTGTCTTTGCAAAAAAAAAAAAAACGGATCTTGCTTTGAATCTCATCTTAAAAAAATAAAATTCAATGATTTTACATAATGGTCACTGGTTTGATGTTCTGTTGTACATCATTTTCTGTAATTTAACTGGATATTTGCTTAACTAGGTTCCTGTGATATGATCAATATATTGAATTTTTGATGAAGTGTGTTCTTTACCCTTATGAGTGTGCTAAATTCTTATTGTAACGTTGGTCTTCTTTCTCAGGTCTTAGCTTCTCCGTCGTTTGCCCCTCAGATCAATAAAGTTTCATGTCTGAGCTTGATTCCCAGATCCCTACTGCCTTCGGTAAGTTTCCACTTTGATCCATAGTCTACCTCTGATTATCTGCCTCATAAGTCTATTGCTTAGATGTTTGTTAACAGTTTAATATTTGGAACATGGGCTTTAGTAAACGTTTATCATGTGGGAATATTAATCTGAGCTAATTAGTTTTTTTTGTTTTGGTTTTGATTTATGGCAGACCCGTTTGCTGATGCGAATGTTGAGGACTCAGGTGCAGGAACAAAAGAGTACGTCCACATCCGTGTGCAGCAGCGCAATGGTAGGAAAAGCTTGACAACTGTCCAGGGGTTGAAGAAAGAGTATAGTTACAGCAAGATACTTAAGGACCTCAAGAAAGAGTTTTGTTGCAACGGAACAGTCGTTCAAGACTCTGAACTCGGACAGGTTCGTGTTTTCTTTTTTCAACATTAACGTGGGTCAATTACTGTCTTCATTGTTGACATGTTACCATTAAAATAATGCAGAGACTAATTGCAAAGCTTAACCAAGCGATATTTAGCTTTTCTCCAAGGATAGTCTGTTTATATGTGTGCTCTCTCTCTCTCTCTCTTTAATAGTGTTTGTGTGTAAATGTGTAGGTTATTCAGCTTCAAGGAGACCAGAGGAAGAACGTCTCCACGTTCCTAGTCCAGGTAATGATCGCATTCTCACTGACAAAGCTAAACATTAAAAAAACATTTTTGCATTATCTCATTTCTTTTACTTTTGATTGGAACAGGCTGGGCTAGTGAAGAAGGACAACATCAAGATCCATGGTTTCTGAGCTGCATTGTCCCTAAGTCTGTTTGCCTTATATTCTGTTATTAAGTGTGTATTACTATTGTTATCCTTCCCTTTCCAAAACATTTCCTCAAACTTCTTCTTTGATCTCTTGTTGCTTGGTTTGTTTCGATTTAGACTCGGTAAGAGACTATCTTTTATGTACTTGTTTGCTACTTGTTTAATAAATAGATATGAAATTGTTGAATAACATATTCGTGTTTTGTAACTTGAGAACTATACAAAAACAAAAGGACCATTGATCCAATAGACTCCTAAACTGAACCGCTAATCCATGAAAGACTCTGATGGCGCCCAGAGGGTTTGGAAAGTGTGGTAAATTACGAGATTAACCTTCGCGTTGATTGTCTTCTCTAATCGAGAGTTCAGCAATCCTCGAGTCGAGAGCATGGTGGTTTTTTTTAGGTTAAACTACGAATAGAGAAGACAACAAAAACAATTTAGGTTACTTTCCGAAATATCTGAATCAATTCAATTTTAATTTCAATTTTTCATCATCCTCGTTTGGTTTCGTCTACATCTCGATCGCAGGTAAGAAGAGATGGAAGAGATGTTGGCTCTGATAGTCTCAATGATCCTCATAGCTGCGGTGATACCCTTGTTCTTGTGGAAACAACGTCGGGTAGACAGTAGTAGTAGTAGATCACGTGAGGAAGATGCAGCACCTCCGCTGGTAAAATTTCTCAACTTTCCTTTCATTGTTGGACGAAATGGATTTTGACTTTTTTTTTTTTTATTATTCGACGCAGGTTCAGGCGCGTGAAAACGTGGGACGTGCTACTGGTGGTGGTGGTGGTGGGCGTAGAATGCGTCGGAGACCTGCAGCTTCTGCTGCTGCTGCTAGCTCCTCTTCTTCATCAAACGTTCAAGGTTTGTGCTTTACAACAGCCTTCTCTCTCTCTCTCTATCATAAAGCTTCGAACTTTATATAAATAAAAGACATGGGTTGTTAGATGTCTCCAACTTATACGTAATAGTTGGAGACAACCGTATGTTCAGGGGGTGTTAGTGGTAAGAGTTTCCTATATAGCCAGGGAGAACTCGAAACCAGTGACTCGAGAATAGTCAAATAGTTTTTTTAGTTTCATTTGTTCACCTTGCTGTAAATCTAGCTTAAGATAACTGGGAGGGTATATTGGAATGATTTTTTTTGGGTACCAATGTGAAAAAACAGAAAATATCAGTGGGAGTGAAGATGAGGATGAAGATGAAGCCGGTGGGAATCAGGCCAGAGCATCAAAGAAGAAAGAGAAGAAGCGACAAGAACGAGAAGAACAAAGACAGGTGGGGCTAACAATCTCTTATCTCCATAAAATTCTTCTAATATTTTATCAGAAAATTCTGCAAGGATGAGAAAATTCTAGACCAGTTACAGAACGAACTACGGAAGCTTTACATTGTAGCTTCAGAATAGAGCATTGGTCTAGTAGTACGTAAATTTTTAGACTTTCCTGATCAAATTATGTTTGTATTGTCTGGTGAAGGCTGAAGAAGCTGCACGGGAGTCAAGGAGTACAAAACAAGATTGGTATGCAGAGATGCGGAGGAAGAAGGACGAAGAGCGTGAGGCAGAGGAGCGGAAGTTGGTGGGTTAATTGAATAATATACATCCTTCTGTTTAGGCCTCCTTCTTTAGAAATACTGAACTTGGCTATTTGTGACAAATGTTTTGTAGGAAGAAGAAGAAAAAGCACGACAAGCCAAGGAAGAAGAGGCAGCTGCGTTAGAGTTTGACAAATGGAAAGGAGACTTCTCAGTTGATGCCGAAGGTACCACAGAGGAAGTGGAAGGTGGGAATCAAGATTTGCTTTCAGAATTTGTTGAATACATTAAGGTATTATATCTTCTTGAATAACCATTATAATCTTGATTCCGCGAAACCGAAACAAAACTGACAGTGAAGTATAGATAATACAAGTACTGTCTCATCCCATAACAGTGTGCATAAATGTTGAGCCTTCCTTTTTTGCTTGGTGTTGTGATTGCAGAAACAGAAATGTGTTCCACTTGAAGATCTTGCAGCAGAGTTTCATCTAAGAACTCAGGTATCATCTGGCTACTACATCTTCTATCTCACAAAGAAATGAATACGTTTTGTCATTGTCCTATAGTCTGATTTCACTATTTGTTTCTATAGGAATGCATCAACAGGATCGCCTCGTTGGAGAGCATTGGTATTATCTCTCTCTCTCTCTCTCTCTCTATCCAATCATAAACTAGCATTCGTCTCGCAGTCTGTTGTTTAGTATGTTTATAATAAGCATGAAGCAATATGAAAGCTTGATGATTATGTATACATACATTATACATACATGTGTAACCGTGATGGGACTCTTGAGATCTGAATGCCTTGTCTTTTTTTTTTCAATTCAGGGCGCCTCTCGGGGGTTATGGATGATAGAGGAAAATACATTTACATATCAATGGAAGAGATGAATGCGGTTGCGGATTACATCAAACGTCAAGGAAGAGTTAGTATCTCACACCTAGCAAGCAAGTCGAACCAGTTCATCGACTTGGAGCCCAAAGTTCAGCATGAGCTGACTGAAGAAATCAGCAGCGTAGAAGAGATCTCGGTTTCTTAGTTCCTTGTTCGCAGTTTCTCTCGTCCTTTGTCGAAAACAAGAGTAAGAAAAAAGTCTTAGGGACTCGTTGTAACTCGTTGACCACCTTGTTTTGATTTTACTAGTTTGAGATACATACATCCATATGCAGTACATGAAAATATATCAACTCCAGTTTAGACTCAATTTTCATATCCAAATGCATCTACTTAATTTGAAAGATTCTCAAACTTGAAACATTTTTCAATTATTTCGGTTTGAAATTGGGAAATTTTTTTTAACACAAATTTATCAGTGTGATATTACTTTACATTTTTCTCTGTTATCTCCAGAGGAACATGTGAAAACAGAGGAAGAGAAAACTGTTATATCCATTTTTCTCTTTCTTGCGTTCTAAGAAACTTAGGAAACGAGGTAGAGATGACGATCATCTGACAATTAGCTGACTTCTGTACTTCTTTCGTAAATAATGAATGACATGAATCATGATTATAATGAAATGCTCATCGGAGTCTTGTAATGAAATACACCTACAACGGTGAGGTTAAGCTAGCAACGACGAGAATATCAACGTATAAACGACACCGTGTTATTGCTTTACTATATTGTTGGGCTTTTAGTTAAGCTCTAGCATTCATAACGGGCCTTTGGGTTATTTATTGGCTCAAAACAGAAAACCCTAAAAACCACTATATAACTCTCTTCGGCTTTGGTCACTCTGCTTCGAACATTCAAGCTACCGCCGGCGAAAATGGTGAGATATAATTCCAGATGTCCTTTCCTCCTTGACATCCAGCAAGGTCGTGCCTGAGATTTCTATGTTTGTTTTGTAATTGCTCAGGTTTTCAAGAGGTACGTCGAGATCGGGAGAGTCGCTCTTGTGAACTATGGAAAAGACCACGGAAAGCTCGTCGTCATCGTTGACGTCGTGGACCAGAACAGGGTACGTTGTTTTAAATTTTATTCATACATTACGAAAGTTTTCATATTTTCTTAGTGAAGTTAAGAGCTAGCTTAAAAATTTAGTCCGCAGATCTTTCATTGCTTAGTGATTTGTGAAAGTTTTAGTTCTTCTCGATCGATCAGTGTCTGCTTAATAAGTTTTAGTCTTTACCTTGAGCTGCTGCTGTAAACTTGTCTATGTTGCAATTGTAATTTGTGTTCTGGTTTATGTCTTGATTGTCTAATTGAATCCTGGTTTCGTTATTTTCGTTTAGGCTTTGGTAGACGCCCCTGACATGGAGAGGATCCAGATGAACTTCAAGAGGTTGTCTCTCACTGACATCGTTATCGAAATCAACCGAGTGCCAAAGAAGAAGGCGTTGATCGAGGCCATGGAGAAGGCTGGTGAGTGCTCCTGTTTAATGAATTGTTTAATGTTGAAGTTCGTAAGTTGCTCCAACCTTATCCTGGGATAAATGTGTTTGCAGACGTGAAGAACAAGTGGGAGAAGAGCTCGTGGGGTAGGAAGCTCATCGTTCAGAAGCGTAGGGCTAGCCTCAACGATTTCGACAGATTCAAGATCATGTTGGCCAAAATCAAGGTCTGTGTTTTAAACTGTTAAACATTCTGTGACCTTGTTTTCATAATGTTAAAACCGAAAATAATGGTTTGTTGCTATGTTTTGTAGAAAGCTGGTGTCGTCAGGCAAGAGCTTGCAAAACTCAAGAAGGAGATCACTGCCTGATCAACTTGAGGATTATCTGCTTCTCTGTTTTTCGATTTTGAATTTGGTAGTTAGTGTTTCTTGAAAGTGTCAAACATCATTTATCTACTCTGCTGTCGGATGTTAAGTTCAAGTTTGAATGAAACCTTGTTTGGAAGACTTCATTTTGTTGTTTGATCGCACTCTCTTAACTAAAAGCATGTTTATTTTCTGATTAGTCTTTATTCGATTCACGTCTCCATAATTTTCAATAAGTCCCATTTGAAGAGAATGTCCGACTACAGTGATCTATGATGGTCTCTTATGTTCTATTATTCAGATATATTTTAATGTCTGTGTTTTCTCTTTTTCTCTATAACCTTATTAAAATTAACTGTGTCAATGAAAATGCTTTCATCTAATAATGTAGGATGCTGGTGAATGGTGTGCAGTGTAATGACGAAGTTGAAGTGTTCCAATCTTCTAAATAGTTAGTACAAAAACGTCTAAATGATTCTGCCTCATCTGATTGTGTATAACAACATTCAAAAGGATAAACATTTTCCCAATATCTTCAAGGATACTTATGCCTCATCAGGTTGTGTATAACATAACAAAAATTTCCGATAGGTTACACAGAAAACGAAATAAAACTCTCTAAGGGAAAGCTTCAAAAGTTTTTTCCAAGTTCAATCTTTTTCATCAGTGTCATCGTCTGGTGGAGAATAGAATCCAAGATTCCAGCAACCTGAAAAAGAAGAAAAGTGTCACAAGGATATGTTTTTGATGAATTATAGCAAGAAGACGCTTCTAACTTCTCTAGTACTAACCGTGAAGACACCACCGATAATGGCGCATACATTGGTAATGAAGTGTGAGAAGGATCTTGAGTTTTCGGTTATGAGAACCTGCAACCAAACGAATAAAGAAAAAGATGAGCAGAGTGTAACTACGGTTGTTGTCCATACACAGAACCAGCCAGCAGGGCTTTTGGCTCAGCGTTCCATCCCTAATCTGTGAAACAGATCTGAGTAGGCAACAAAAAGAATGTAGAAGCCTACCTGCATAGGTGAGAGCTCGAAGTGAAACTTGGCGACTGGTAAATAGTAAGTATGAGCAACGCTGCTATGTGCTGTGTACTCATACTCCTCTACCACTGCATGTCCATTGCTTTTCAATACCTCTGTCTTTACTATTTGCAGATAATGCTCGATCTGTCCATGGAAAACAACACTTTAAAGCATGCTAAAAAAAGATTAATTAGATTAATCTTAATAGTATTTTTATGAACTAAACAAACTTACGGTAACATTAGGACCCAGATCACGTTGGTTTATGAAGGGGCGGCCGTTCAAACGGTCGTGACTATGACCGAGATAAGGTGACAAGCGCTTTAAGTCAGCGAATGTCTGAGGCAAAATCTTCCGCCCAAATGAAAGATGGTTAACAACATGGGACATATTCATCTGAGAAGAATCAAATGAATGTGATCCCGAGCGTGCTGAAACCATTAGGTTGCCTGGAACCTGCAATGACCATAGAAAAGTCACTATTTTAAGTTTTTAAGCAATTAAAAAGGCAAAACAGACACATAAAGAGAGACCCTCCCATTCAAATGCTTACCTTCTTTACACGTATGTATCCTTCAATTCGGCATCCTCCTGTAGAAGGTGCCTTTTTTAAAGTTTTCGATGCATTGCCTGATTTGTCCTCTAGTGCAAGTTTATGGGGCTCTACATGGATTGGTTCTACCAGACCTATCACCATCTGCAGGGGAACGCATGATACTCAATGAAGCTCAAAAATCAACTCTTTGTATAAGGGGCCATGGAAAAGATGCTGAAAAGAAACCTAGATCAAAAACTACCTTCACTAAGCTTTCCGTATCACGATCTCCATAGTATGATTCATGATCATGGTGTGCCTTGTCATCCCTATTAAGCAGAGATTCAAGCAGATGAAAGAAAGGTAGAGAAAATATAGAGGTTATAAGAATCGAGTAAATGATGGGTATCAGGGTATGCATTTGAGTAAACAAGTAACCTAGGAGTTACATTCTCTTACCTAAGATCACTGCCTTGGCGGAAAATGCGAATGGATGGATACCCTTGAATGTGATTCCTGGAGATCATTTGCAGAGGAAAATTGTGGGAATAAGTTAAACTGCTGGTAGAGGACTCCAGAGAGTGCATTATGTTATAGAAAATGAAGAAGTCAAGATGCAAAATATCAAATATGATGGGACATACTTCCGACAGAGATCAGCTTCTTGGGTGCAGTCAACTTTTGCCAAAATGACACGTCCGTCCATTTCTGGATCATATCTAACAAAAGCAAGAAAGTTATAAGAAAGAATAGTACCACGGATTCTTTATCTAAAGAGAGTATAATGGCACACCTCTCTTTTATTTGTTTTGCTGCTTTCTCCCATGATGGTTTCTGGCAATGCAGACTAAAGTTTAGTTTTCGAGTAAGAACATCAAAATTACCAGTGTGGTGTGCATAGACTGCCACCAGAAAATACTCTTTTGATATTTGTCATCAAGTTGATACTTAGATAAGTCTAGTCTTTTCCATGACAAATTATTACGAATACAGCCAAAGAGCATTCTCAAGAAAGACTGACTAGGTTACAGTATATTGCAATCTAAGCACATCTTAAGCACCAAACAGGTAGGATCTCCAATAGTAAGAACGCTAATAATATAACCCTTGCCAACAAGCAGCAACATGACGTTCTAGATGGAAAATGCGGGAGTTACCAGGAGATTACACCAATAGCACCACGGAGCATAGAAATTAACAACCGAGATAGGATATCTGCAAGTTATATGATTCATATGTTGTCATCAGAAGAAAGAAAAAGAAGAAGATACGTACTAGAAAAATACTCCTAGAATTATTGCATCTACGTACGAAATGTGCAATAATGACTCAAACTACTTACTGATGTAACAATGTGTCGAAGTTGCGGCTAGTAAGGGATACAGAATCTTCAACTACTTCTTCACCTGCTTCATCGTGATTAACGTGCGATAGAACTTCCCCAGAGTGAAACTCAGAACCAGTAGGTCTCAAATTCGGATCGATAGAAAATTTCCGAATTGTCTTTGTTACATTTAGCCTATTCTGAAAACAAAAGTTAACAAAATCAGGATAGAGAACAACCGAAAATTTTGAGTGACATTTCGGGTTCCACCCCGCATATATAATAAGACCATCTTTCACAATTATGGTGACATTTCAAAAAAAGAAAAATTGCGATAAGAAATCAAAGAAAAACAAACAGAGACTCGAAATGAGGTAATGATGAAACAAAAACTTACAGTTCCCAATACGTCACTGACATCCACAGATGCAAATTCACATGAAAGTGATGGGAAGCTGCGAAAAAAATAGAACATGTATCTAGTTAGCATTCAGATAGATGTTGCATTTCACACGACTTTGTGACATTTATGAAGAGACAAGGTATGTGCGCAAAATAAATTAGCGTTCTAGAATACTAGAGTCACGTTTCTACACTCTTTAACCTCTAAACTAAAACACATGTGTTCTGGAAAATGAAAACTGGGTAATAATGTACCTTATGTTAAAATCCATGCGCAGGAAGTCCCCATCAGAGCTCCGGTCAACGATGACGGACGTTGTAGTGCTTACAGCCAAATAATTATTTAACTCCTGTAATATGTGAAAAAATAGCATTCAGTTTTTCCAATTAGCACTAGTGACATAGTTGTTGACACAACATTTGAAAACCGCCACACAATGTCATAGTATCGGCAAAGTCAAGTGAGGTTGAAACTTTTACCATTCCAAATAAAAAGAGCATACAGAGTGCTGCTACAATGGACAATCCAGCTCCAGACAGAGTCGCCTCAGTCAAATCCCTCGGGATTTTCCTGCAATCATCCATCCAAATAACAAATTTCAAATTTTCTAATCCAGAATCACAAATGTTTAAATAAAATCACAGATCTCAGTAAGTTCAAGAAGGTTTGATTTATTCATGGATTCTTAGACTAAACAAATATCTTTCATCTGTCTAGCTAGCTTCCGCTACTGTCAAAAAAAGAAGTATAAGTGAACAGTGATGTTCTTATCGCACTAAGATCAAATGACCAATGCTAGGCAAAGATCAGAACTAAACGAATACACTTGCATAGCTTCTGCTACATCCAAAAACCGTAATAAAACTGACAATGAAGATCTTAAACCCTAACTAAAACACTTTCACTAAGATCAAATGATCAGTTCTAGTCAAAACCTACAACCTCAGGATCGCCTCTTCACAACTAAACCCTATCACTAATCAAGCATGAAAATCCACAGAATGTAGATACTCCTCAAGATTATGTTCACATTGAGCTATCGAAATCAGATCATGTCACTGCCTAGATCGAGGAAGCTTGAGAGATCTGCAAAATGTAAAAGAAGCAGAAGCAAAACCTGTAGAAATCGACGGATTTGATCTTGCTCGTGGAGACCATCTTCGTCAGATAAGGAGTCAACTGTTTGCTTGGGCTGCTTGTAAAAGCTTTAGGGACGACGATGCACCCCACCTCCCTTGGGATTTATCTTCTTCAACCCCTTTCAGATGTGAAACTCTCTCCCCCGATCGGTTCTAATTTATAAAACTAGTCCCTTATGATTTACTTTCTTTGATATTTGACCCAAATAGTTTTTTTCATAACAAATTAGTACCCAATCGTCTCAAATGTTACAGTCAACAAAACTCATTTATGACATTCGGCGTAGAAGGTGCATAATTGAATGCTCTAAATAATGCAGTGCACGAGTTGACCACTAGAGCCCTGTTCGTTTGGTTGCAGCCGGTTTCAGCGTCAGCGTCGGCGTCGGCGTCGGCGTCAGCGGCTGCGTCAAACTCGTTTATCTGATGTTCGTTTCATAGACGCTGATGCTGACGCCGACGCTGACGCCGACACTGATTGTTGTTCGTTTCGAAGACGCAGGAAATTGACGCAGCCGCATGACGCAAACGCATGATGCTGTTTTGGGTTGTTCGTTTGATTGACGCTGCGACTATTTTCATTTATTCATATTTTATTTTTAAAAAATTGTAAAATTGTATTTTAAATAAATAAAATGTAGTTTAAATATATTTACATCCATAAGAATATTATTTTCAATTGGTAATAAATTTTTGGTCAAATATAAAAATATAAAAATATTTGATGTCATAAATCATAAGCTAAATAAAAATAAAAATAATACATCAAAATATTTTATAATTATAATCAATCATATTAAAAAAATTATATTGAAGTAAATATGATAAAATTATATATTTTATTTTTATAAATATAAGATATTTATGTTTATATGACAGATATGTTAAACATTATGAGATTATATAAATAAAATAAAATATTTATGCTTAAAATATAATATAATGACAGAACGGTTTAATATTAGGAAACTATATAAATGTTAGTTGGTTGTTATGATGATATTTATGCTTAAAATAAAATATGCTTAGACCATCTCTACCATATTCACTTGTGATGTTTTCACACAAAGCTTAGATGATGTATTAAAATTGCTACAACATGGTCAACATAAGATATATTGTCAACATCATTTTAGTAAATATGAAACAAGAAGACAGAGCCTCACTTATCATAACAAAAGTAGAGAAACCGGAGAGAGGGGTTTGACTTCAAAGTTACTTTTCATATACAGACTAAGAAAATGTAAGAGAGCATTGATTAAAAAAAAAAAAAAACGTAAGAGAGTGATGTACAAAAACGAGCTCTGGCTCAATCAAAATGAAAACTACTTCCAACGATCATGTTCATGTGACTGAAGCTATGATTCTTAGCCGAGCAGGCTCTTGACTCTGTTCTTAGCAAGTGCCTCCTCGTCCAGTTCCAAATCTTCGGGAACAGCACTTCCCCATGCGTCTATTTTCTTCTCTTCAACCTTCTTTGGGCTCTCTGTTCACCAAGACACCATTCATTGTTTTGTTAGCACAAGCATACAAACGACATTACAAAAAGATATGCAGAAATGTGTGTGAGCTTGAGACGAGAGAGCCTGCAAAAAACAAATGCAATGAGGTCAGTATTAGTACATGTCTGAAGAACAAACATAAACAAACGAGAACAAACAGAAATAAGCAAAGCCAAAGGCTGTGAAACGTATAAACATCAGACTGATTGGCTATAAGCAACCTTAACATAACCTCTAATGTGCAAAAATACTGCATCAGTCTAAACCTCAAACAGTTGCAGATACTCAACGAAACTATAGACCATAGTAATCACAAGAAACATATTAACATGAGTGAAAGATCAGAAACAATAAGCAAGCTTAACATGAGTGGAAGAACAAGGACATACAGACACATGATGCATGAGAGAAACCATTAAGCTCAAGAACATGATCATAAATACAGAACCAAACGCATGAACCTAGAGCAAAGACAACACAAGACAAAGCAATTAAAAAGTGAAAAGCTGAAACTGAAGCTACGATCCTATATTAAAACTGAAGCTGAAATTGAAGCTACTATGAACAGAGAACATAGATCATCTCGGCTACACTATCAGTATCAGTATACAAAACGATTACAACCAATGCTTTAGAACAGAGACAGATACCTCAAAGAGAGAGAGCTCGAGTGGTTTGCGTCGGAGAAGAGAGAGAGCTCGCGTCCGAGATCGAGAGAGAGAGTTCGGGAGATGGGTTTTCGTCGGGAGATCGAGAGAGAGAACTGCGCCGGAGAAGAGATAGAGAGCACTGCGTTTACGCCGGAGATCGAAAGAGGGAGCTGGGTTCGAGATCGAGAGAGAGTTGGAGAAGAAAGCTGTCTGCGTCAATGGAGGTGAGTCTGCGTCAATAGGTTTAGATATTTTTGTAATTAGGAAATCAAGTTAGGGGTAAAACGGTAAATAGGTAAAGTAGACGCAGAAAAAATGACGCGGCCGCTGGTTTTTTCGGCGTCTTGACGCTGGACGCTGCATCTAGACGCAGACGCCGACGCCGGTACCTGCGTCGATGAAACGAACAAGCTTTGTGCGAAAATCATTGCCGCAGACGCAGACGCCGGACCTGCGGCAACCAAACGAACATCACTTAGGTAACTAACCTATACAAGATCACATCTCAAACAACTATAGCCTATTCATTTTGAATAATAATTTAGTAAAATATCTATCAATTGTATATAATTGAAGTAGTTTTTAGTTTCAAATAGTAAATCAGATTAGTGATCTAGAAATATCATAAAGTGTGTTTTTAACAAAATTTTATTTTAATTTGTTTTTACTGCATAGAGGTTTCTTCGTTTTTGGTCAAATTAAAGCCAAGTGAAGACAAAACACTTCGAGTTGTTTTATAAGAACATCAAACATTCAACATAAGTCTTATTTATAGGATTACATTCTTAAAATTTTCGTTCTCTTCTTGATACTTTGTTCCTATTTTGAGTTTCCCAAACCAGAAGCAAGAACTGACAAAACCACTAAAAGAAAATGTCACTATCTGAAAACGAAAGTATTATTCTCTTTAAACTTCAAGATACTTGATGGCAGTCTGAACATCCTTATCACCTCTCCCGCTGAAGTTTAAAACAACTCTGGCTCCATCAGGTAACGTCGGACAAAGCTTCTCGAGATGAGCCAGTGCATGTGACGTCTCCAAAGCAGGGATTATTCCCTCCAACCGAGACACTCTCTTGAACGCTACACACGAAGAAGATCAGTAAGGAAAAAACAATACAAATTCTTATTACATGTTATACAAACATATAAAGACAAGTACACGTACCTTCCAAGGCTTCTTCATCGGTAACACTATAGTATTCAGCACGTCCCATGTCTTTAAGGAAACTATGCTCAGGTCCAACTCCAGGGTAGTCCAAACTGTTATTAACATGAAACATATATACTCTTTAGAAATGGATGTTAAGGAAAGATCATTTGAACAGAGAAGAGTCTCTCTCTCTCTCTCACCCGGCACTGATGGAGTGTGGTTCAATGATTTGTCCATCATCATCTTGCAGCAAGTAACTCATAGCTCCGTGGAGTACACCGACATCTCCTTTCGTCAACGTGGCAGCGTGTTTACCACTATCCAATCCAAATCCAGCAGCTTCAACACCAATCATCCGAACCTCAGCATCATCAACAAACTCATGAAAGAGTCCCATGGCATTCGAGCCACCACCAACACAAGCCACCAATACATCAGGCTTCCCACCCCATTTCTCCATCGCTTGTCTCCTCGTCTCTTTACCAATCACCGCATGAAAATCTCTAACCATCATAGGGTAAGGATGAGGACCCGCCACAGATCCCAATATGTAATGAGTCGTCTCCACGTTCGTCACCCAATCCCTTATAGCTTCGGACGTCGCGTCCTTCAGAGTAGCCGTCCCGGAGTGGACCCCTCTCACCTCAGCGCCGAGAAGACGCATCCTGAACACGTTGAGAGCTTGTCTCTCCATGTCCTGAGCACCCATGTAGATGATACATTCCAAACCGAAACGAGCACACACGGTGGCTGTGGCTACACCGTGCTGTCCAGCTCCCGTCTCGGCGATGATCCTCTTCTTGCCTAAACGCTTGGCGAGAAGGGCCTGAGCGACGGCGTTGTTGATCTTGTGAGCACCGGTGTGGTTCAGGTCTTCCCTCTTGAGGTATATGAGCGGTCCTTGGCCGTTTTCTCCGCGGTAATGCTCCGTGAGCCTCTCTGCGAAGTAGAGAGGACTTTCTCGACCCACGTAGTCTTTCAAGATCCCTGCCAACTCCCTCTACAGTTTCATCAAACACTAATCAGACATAAGTCTACATACGAACTAACCAACAGAAGTTTCCAGATAGCATCAGGCAAAAAATGTATTATTGCTTACTAACACATGAGTATGCAGACTGACTTCAGTCTTTTTGGTAAATCACAACAATTTTCCGACAAAAGTTTGAGACTTTATGCAATTTTCCGACAAAAATTTGAAACTTTATGACAAGGGTAACTCTTAAATCACAAATCCGACAGAGAAAAAGTTCATTTACAAAAGAACTAAGAAGCTTCCAGATTGCATATTCAGGCAGAAGCATCTAAGTGCTGAAGAACATTATGAACTTAGTTTCTGAAATTTATGTGTAAATTACAATCATTTCAGATGACATTAGAGTATTATTTTGCGGATCTTCAATTTTCTAATAAAGATCAAATACCAAAATTTGTCACCTGGAAATCATCGTCGGTGGCAAGAGAGTAGAAAGCAGTTTCGAGTTCGGAGAGGGCGTGCATAAGGGTTTCAGGGACGTACTTCCCACCAAACTTCCCGAACCTCCCGAACGAATCGGGTCGTTTCCACAGGGTCGGGTCAGATCCAGCGGCCTTGGTCTTCTCCTCCGCCTCCGCCATGAGGAAAGTCGGGTCCTTTGCGATGGTGCAAGAGACGGAGAAGGAACGTGAGCGAGAGGGTGGCGGAGGCGTAAAGTTGGGGACTTTTGAGGGCGGTGATCTCAGATGGGTTAATCTAGAAGAAGCTGGAATGGATGGTCTGAATGTAGAAGCGGTTCCTGTGGTGGCCATTACTGAATCTTTTTTTTTATCTCTTTGTTTTTTTTTTTTTTCTGACAGAACCTTCAAAGTTTGGGCCTTTTATACAGATTCGCTTTGAAAAACGAAGTTTATATTTATTTGGTCAGTCCTGTCATCTGTGACCAGAGAAATTTCAATAGAATACACAAAAAGAGTCGGTATCGTATTAGTTTATTTGTGGATAGCAAATATCAGGAGGAGGTTGGTGAGAGGAGAGGGGTGTTTACATATTTGGTGGTTGGATGTGTTTATCACATGCCTTTATCAGTAGTGTTAAAAATCTGCTAATATAGTCTTTGGTTAGTGTAGTATAGTTTGGATTTATTTCTTTGGAAGCTACGACAACTTCTAAATCATTTCACAGAATATTGTGCGTGTCCTTTACTGTGTGAGATGCATCATCGTTAAAACACAGCTTGGCTTTTGTGCTGTTGTTTACTTTCACTAACATTCATAAACATGAGGCCTAGTATCTGTAAGACGTCTTTGAGGTAGGAGAAAAAAAAAGAGAGAAACAGCTGTGTGAAAATATGGTGGGCATCGGTTTGGTTCATTAGGCTTATCAGAATTTGGTTCATGGTTCACATTGGGTTCGATATGTAGAATGGGCTCTAAATCATTAGGATAAAAAAGAAAAAATATCAGAGCCAGGTTTCGATCCTGGGACCTGTGGGTTATGGGCCCACCACGCTTCCGCTGCGCCACTCTGATTATTGAAAGACAGAGAAATAACAATTTAATAGACGAAACGTAAAACGTCTTCTCTGATTGAATACTATTCCTCCCCGATTGACAGAGAATTGCAGAGATCATCAGAAGTAAATTGAAAGATGCGACGGCGACCAGGAATCGGAGGTCTTCAAAAGGCGGCAGCTGCTCGGGTTTTGCTTCTAAACCAGATTTGATTATTCCAATTCGTACAATCGGTTTGTTTCCAATGTAATCATATGTCACTTTTAACTCTAATCTCGATGAAAAATCAAAACAGGATCAGTACCGGTTATTAGGAGAAAATGTGGCAAAGTTAAGGACTGATATGATGAAAGAACAGCTCGCCACTTTCAAGTCTCAGCTTGAAGAGTTCGCTCGTAAACACAAGGTCTTTTTTTTTTTTTTGGATTGGTGTGGTTTTTGTTTGATTGAAAAGAAGCTTATTTTGACATTGGTTTGCAGAATGACATACGTAAAAATCCAGCGTTTAGAGCTCAGTTCCATGAAATGTGTGCTAAAGTTGGTGTGGATCCACTTGCTTCCAACAAGGGCTTCTGGGCTGAGCTCCTTGGAATTGGTGACTTCTACTATGAACTTGGTATCTTTGTTCTCCTATCTTTACATTGTTAGCTATAGCTATAGCTCTGTTTCTTACTTGGAATTGCACATTGCCTTCTGTGATGTTAGAAAGTTGGATAACATGTCTGAAAATTAGTATATTGATTAAACAGGAGTTCAGATTATTGAAGTGTGCATGCTTACAAGGTCACTCAATGGAGGTTTGATCAGCTTGCAAGAGCTCTGCAGCCATCTTCGTCAGAGGAGGAAGAAAGACCGTGAAGCTGTCACCGAAGATGATTGTCTTCGTGCTATTAGCAAGCTTAAGGTATCTATCTAACTTTTGTTTTTTTTCCTTTTCAGATTTTTTCAACTGTTCTTACTGGTAGCTTGGCCTTTTTCGTTAGGTATTGGGTAGCGGATTTGAGGTCATCACGATTGGCAAGAAAAAGCTTGTCCGTTCAGTCCCCACTGAGCTCAACAAAGACCATAACCAAATCTTGGAGTTGGCTCAGGTTATAATCATATATATACATACTTTCACATGTTTTGCATTATCTTAGAAGTTTTTCACTGAAGTAACTCAGAGGACTTTTGTTGCTTTCTCCACAGGGTCAAGGCTTTGTTACTGTGGAAGAGGTACAAAGACGGCTCTCGTGGTCATCTGGTCGGGTCATAGATGCTCTCGATACTTTGTTAGAGGTTTGCATTTGCCCCCGTTGATTTATGTGATTCAGTACATATGGTAAATGCAGTGCAACGAACTTTGTAATTTTTTGTAACATATTTTCAGGAGGGGCTCGCAATGATTGACAATGGCAACAAAGACGGAATATGTCAGTACTGGTTCCCCTGTGTCTCTTCTGTTTACTCTTTCGTTGGATCTGATACTTAAAAACTGGTGCATTCTCTCTTTTGTACTTTTTGTTTTATACTCAATACACTCACTCTGTATTGGCATATAAATTGCGAAATGTTATTTATCAGTGTATTTCTTAAATAAATTCTTGTGCGTGTAAATACATGCCATGTATGTATTAATAATTGTTTTCAAGTACGGCATAGTTCTACCTTGTAGAAAGAGGAGGATTCACAAAGCGTTTCTCAACTACAAGCTAAGTAGCAGAGCAGGTGACTTCTTGGGATATTGATGATGGGTCTTATAGAGTACTTGGTTTGAAGTTGAACTTATACAGCGATTGAGGCAGATTATGATACATACACAGGTAACAATGCTGTGGTGTACATTAAGCTTTGGGGGCTATTGTGATCGCAAGCACATTATAATTAGAAATTTTTATGGAAAAAGTCTCAAATTTTTTTGTACCTTTTATTTTCTTAAGCTACTAACTAACAACCCAACGTTTAAAAAGGTGTTATCAGACCCCATCATGACCAAAAAATGGTCAAAGTAAATACTAAACAAATGATTCAACTCTATATGTAAACAATCAATGATCCGAGTTTGGATCGGTCCATGACCTTGGCTTCACCCCGAGCTTGAAATAAACCACCATCTCGAACGCTTCAAAAAACCTATTATCATCCAAACACTTGTTCCATACCCCACTCACCACGCAGTAAGTATTGTTATACGGTGCTCGGTGATGATCCGCGTGCCGCTTCCGTGACACGACCAGTCCAGTGTCCTGCAACGCCACCACAAGAGGTGGAAGCTTGCTCTTGGTTCCATGAGCCCAAACATGAAACTGCTGGCAAAACAACACGCAAAACGCAAACGTGCTTACGAAGCCATGGAGCACAGGGTCATCAAATGCAAGGTCTAGTGGTAGAACCATCAAGGTTGTGCCACGAGCCAGAAAGTGTAGATTGTCTGCAAACTGCCGTTCGGTGATAGTCCAAGGGCACTCGTGGTGATCAAGAGAGTCTTGGACGTGGGTTCCTACGAGAGGCGTTGACCCATCTCCGTAGTTATCGGTGGCCCAGTGGTACACACCAGAGCTTAGATCTGCTAATATGTATCCGGCAAAACCGGCTAAAGCTGGTTCGAGCCAGAGGTTTGAACCACCCCTCCAATGATAGATTTGGCAAAAGAGACAAACACGGTGGTGCAGCCAGCTGAAACCCATAAGCGGTTGGACCATGTAGATCGCAAAGCTGTGTCACTGGACAGAGGAGGATTCACAGCCGCAAGGTTTTGACGGTTCGGGCGAGACTTGGTGGTGGTAGTAACTGAGCACGTGACACGTACACGGAGAAGCGACGGACGGTGACTTGTTGACATGTTGTTGGTGATGCGACCTAGAGTATGTTTGGTCTGAAGTGGTACGACAGCCATTGAAAAATATCAAGTTTCTAGATTGTTTTCAAGGATAAGAGAAAGCCATGTTGTCATGTGCTTTCAAGATGTGTGGGGACTATTGTCATCACTAGCCAGCCAATTACAAGCTGCCAGCTGTGAATAGTCTTTTCAAATCTTTCAACCAGTTGTGAAACTACAATTCCTCCTACCGGTTTGGCATAACACCGAGTTGTTCTTGTTCTCTCAACATGGGCTGAAATATTTTATATTGGGCCACATGAGGCCTAAACCACAATATATTTTTGTTTTCTCTTCTAATAAAACACAACCGAGACAGCTTTGTCACTCCCTCTTTTGCCCTTTGTCCGAAACTCCAACTTCGGCATCGTCTCTCTTGTTTTCTAGGTCTTCGCCGTCATGATGCAGCAACCACCTCCCGCCGCAAACGGTGCCGCCGCAGGATCAGGGCATATCCCTTCAGACCAGCAAGCTTACCACCACCACCAGCAGACGTGGATGATGCAGCAGCAACAACAGGGTCAGCCACCAGCAGGAGGATGGAATCCACAGTCGGCGCCGTCTCCAGCCGGTCAACATCACTACGGCGGCGGATCTCAGAATCCAGGATCAGCTGGAGAGATCAAATCCTTGTGGATCGGAGACCTTCAGCCATGGATGGACGAAGGCTACCTCATCAGCATCTTCTCCATCACCGGCGAGGTTAATCTTTAGAAATCATCAATTGTTTATAATAAAGTTTGATCCTTTTAATAAAGTTGTTAGCTTTGATTCGATTACTATTAGGTCCAACAAGCTAAAGTCATTCGCAATAAGCAGACCGGGTTAACCGAAGGGTACGGTTTCATCGAGTTTGTGAGCCACGCTGCGGCTGAGAGGATTCTGCAGACTTACAACGGTGCTCAGATGCCTAACTGTGAGCAGACCTTCAGGCTGAACTGGGCTCAGCTTGGTGCCGGGGAGAGGCGCCAGTCCGACGGGCCTGAGCACACTGTTTTCGTTGGAGACCTGGCGCCTGATGTTACCGACTACGTGCTTACCGAGACGTTCAAGTCTGTGTATTCCTCTGTGAAGGGCGCGAAAGTTGTGACCGATAGGGCCACTGGAAGGTCCAAGGGATACGGGTTTGTGAAGTTTGGGGATGAGAGTGAGCAGATGCGCGCCATGACTGAGATGAATGGTCAGTACTGCTCGTCCAGGCCTATGCGTATTGGTCCGGCTGCTAACAAGAAGCCTCTTACAATGCAACAACAACCAGGTATGTTTTGTTACTAAATAACAATGAGTATGTTGAGTGGTGGTTTGGTTTTACTTTGTCTTTAACTGTCTATGTTAGTTGATTGTATTTTCCTTGGTGGAGCTTGTTTCTGTGTTAGTTAAGACCTATACGTTTCCAAGTTTTAAATACAGTCCTTATCCTTCAGCTTCATGCCTATCAGCAACTTCAAAGAATTTAATATCGCAAAACATCCTAAACCTTATAAGATAAACTCATGTTGTCTTAAAGCAGGAGAACAAGGGGCCTGGAACTGACTTCAGCTGAAAATGATTCCACCTTATTGCGTGGCCTCATTTAGGTCAGTTGGTTATGTTTTCAGAAAAAGTTAATTACTATTAGCCTTTTTTTTTCCAGCAAATTATTTTTTTTCAGTTCCTTACTTATCAAAGCATAAGTCTTTTCTTTTATTTTTAAGCCCTACCTTTATGTTATTTCTTTTTCATATTACACAGTTTATTACATTCCGCTTCTTTTCTTCCAGTATCAGTGTTTTGTAATCTTCTTCATACCTATCAGTTCGTCTTCCTTCAGTTAGTGTTCTCTAAATTTATGCTATCAACTCCCTTTATTTTTTAACTTTTATTCGTTCGGCAAGTTGATTACTATGGTAACGAGTGTTAGATCATTCAAGGAATTTAGGTTACTTGTTATATCCTGGAGAGTACTGGTACCATTCTCTAATCTCTCAAAGTTGGATCCAACTTTTGCGCAGAACACTCTTAATGATGCGGTCTATCATTTATCTACTAACTTTAGATCTCTTTACCTTAATCTTCAAGATGTTACATATTGCCATTTAGTATATCTGCTGATATTTTTGGATCTTGATTTGGATATTCTTTGCGAATGTTGTAGTCTTGTAGATTGTGCCTGTTTATGTTAGTGTCTGTTTGCTTTAGAATATATAAGTATAAGTCAACTCCACTAAGCTCTCTTGTGTATTATTTGCAGGTGGATATCAGAACACTCAAGGAAATCCCGGAGAAGGTGATCCAACTAACACAACGGTGCGTACTTTGTTTGGGGTCTGCTCTATGTAGGGGTCTGTTGTTTAGGTGATATTTAAGGGTCTTCTTTTTGTTTTGGCTTTACCAGATTTTTGTTGGAGCTTTGGATGAAAGTGTGACAGAAGATGTTTTGAAGTCAGTTTTTGGTCAATTTGGTGAACTTGTTCATGTAAAAATACCTGCAGGAAAACGTTGCGGATTTGTTCAGTTTGCTAATAGGTAGTGGGTGACCGTTAAGACGAACTTGTTTTTTATTTTTATTTTTATCTTTATTCTGAGATTGTGTTTTTACATTTCTTTTCTCTGGCTGTCTGCTTTCAGGGGATGTGCAGAGCAAGCACTCAACTCGTTGAATGGAACACAGCTTGGCGGACAAAGCATTCGTCTTTCATGGGGTCGCACTCCTTCCAACAAGCAGGTTTGTATATCCGTTAAGACAATGCAACAAGTTTACTATGTTATGTACTCTTATATCATCTGATGACTTTGATTCATGTCACAGACTCAACCTGATCAATCTCAGTATGGTGGTGGTGGTGGATACTATGGGTATCCTCCTCAGGGATATGAAGCTTACGGATATGCGCCTCCTCCTCAGGACCCTAACGCCTACTATGGTGGCTACCCTGGTGCCGGCTATGGAAACTACCAGCAGCCTGGTGGCTACCAGCACCAACAGCAGGTAATCATTTGTTTTTTTTTGTACTTGAAAATCTTTGTGGTATTGCGAGCTTTTCACTGATTCTTGTTCTTCCATCTGTTTGTTCTTCCTAATTGCAGTGAAGCATGATGTGTGTGTGTCGTGATCGGAGCTGAAGTTCCAGAAAGCTGTCTGTGATGATGAACCACCGTTTGGAAAATGGTGTATTGAGTTATTGAAGTGGATGTGTATTAGCTCTTGTCTCAGATTCTCTCTACAACTCTTGTTTTGTTTTTCTCTGGCGTGACAGTTGTTGAGTGTCCTCCTTGAAGGAGTAATTAGAGGTGTTAACTGAAATGTTTCCCGTTTGACCATTATGTTTCTGTTTTATTGTTTCTATACTGTTTTCTTGCGACAATGGCCGGCCAGTCCTGTTTTAATAATTTTCGACAAAAGTCATAGTGTGTTCACTAGGCTTTCTTTATCACATTACCAACCTTTAGTTCAAAATTTTGGTTATGCAACGCGCCAAGTCTATATGTATTCAAATCATCTGGTTCTAATGATAACTTATGGTGAAGAAATGCAAGATATATATATTGGGTAACTAGTAGTGGGTGGTCAATCCAGTAAAATCTAACCAATTAAAACTGAATCAAACCATAATAGAAAACAATTAAAACTGAATCAAACCAAAATAGTAAATGTGGTTTGTACAAACCAAAATAGAAAATGTGCTTTGTACAGTAGTATCCATTAATAAAAAAACAATAATATATGAATATAATTTGATATATATAAATCGAAGAAACCGATCAACTAAAGCTATTAGTATATTCATATATAATATTTTATAATAATATTAATACTATTTACATAATTTATTTTATTAATATGATATTTATAATCAAAATATTTATTTAATAATTTTATTTTGTTTTAAAATAAGATGGTTATTCGGTTTTCATTTTCATCAAACTAAATAAAACATTTTTTATTGATAACTCCTTGTGCCAAAATATAATTATATTACTAATATTATGTTTTTACTCTTATTTTAATATTTAAATAAAACACTATATTTAAAATTTAGACTAAGGAATATATATTTATTTTTAATAAATCTGATTTCTATTCGTATAATCTAAAATTTGTTAGCAAAAATAATTATCATTATGGTTTTTTGAGTATAAAATCGAATAAGTCAAATCCAATGGTATATAAATCGAACCAAACCAAATTAGATATGATTCCAATATGGTAGTTAATTTTTATAAACCGAAAAATCGAAAACCAAAAAAAAAAATGAACTAGAACCATACCGAAATCCGGATTAAACATGCCTAATAGTGTCGAACATAGTGATGGTCGTTGTAAGAACATAGTGTCATATTAGTTATGCATTACTGAATTTACTGTTTTTATCTATTCAATGCTTATAAAAGGATTATAAAATGCTAATGGTTTCAAACACATTGTTTTCATTCCTGCTAAAGCAAAAACAATGTTTGAAAGAGGAGGAGGATGTATGATTAAGCTTTCAACCATTCTTGCTAACTAATTGTTTTATTTTTATGTTTTTTCTAACTTTTATATTTTTGTAGATTATGTATACCGTCTGTTTCATTATGGGAAAAGCATATGGAGTTTTTCACCATCCAGCCTCAAAAACAACAGCTTGGTACTTACAGCGACGGTCCAACAGTTGTAGAGGCCCTACCTAAATTGTAAGAAATGTGTTTTCTTTCTATTATATAATTTTTTTTTGCTAATCAATGGATTTAGGGTTTAGGCCTATTCTAGTCGTTTTACCTATATTATAGAAAATGAGTTTAGTTTTGTGTTACTCTTTTGTTATGATAATCATTTTTTAGAGACATAAAGTAACTTTTTATTTTTCTTGATAGATAGAGGCGAAGTCTACTATTATAAATTTATAACAGTGAGCAAATGCATTTTTAGTGAGATAATTGAGTTGATTAAAATTAAGTTACAGATTTTGTATCTTTGACTTTAGATTTTATTGATGTAAAATTATTTAAAAGATTTAAAAGCACTAAACATAAAGCCGTAGAATAATTAATTATAGAGTCAATATATTTCTTTTTTCTATAAAGATTTTGGACTGTATCTTTAAATTTTTTGATAAATTTTGATTGCTTTGATTTTATTGTTGTATAGAGAATTGTACCTGTGGATACCATCCATAATTATCACCAATCACCTTCAATGTTATTTTAGTTGGAAATCGCTATTTTGTGTGAAAGTGAAACATTAGTTTTGGTAAAGGATCGTCATATTCATATGATTTAATAATGAAAAAATGTTATTACTACATGTAGCAACATTTTGGTCTTTTGATTTTTTGATGTATAAATTACTTTCAACCTTTTAGTAATTCAAAATTTACAAAATAAACTAGTTACTATCTCTACTGCTGAGACTTTTTTTAAAAGATATATGTGCTAGGTTTAAGTTTCAGCAGCTGCGGAGAGGTGATTTAGCAACAGACACTTGTTTATAGCCTACAAAGAATATTGAATCTAAAACATCCAAATAGTACTGAATCATGATATAATTAGTAAAAAGAAAGTTGAAAATATTCTAAAATAATATTTATTAGAGAATATATATATATATATATATATATATATATATATATAAATTTAAAGTTTAGTGATTATGATTTTAGGATGAACATTTAGTGGGTGGAGATGAGATCGCAGTTTATAAATTAGTGTAACTTATCATTAGATGATAATTTTGAATAACTTTTTAAAATATGCTATTTAGGAGATATACCGTTAAATATTAGATTTAGAGTAAACAACATTGAGTATACACATCACATATGATGGAAAGAGAAACAACATTTGAGTATAAACAAAGTGGGCCGGGTATGTTTTACAAAATAACGGCCCATATAAAAGAAAGAGTCGCTGTACTGGTTCCATCGTATCTCTAGATCTCTTCTTCCTTTTTCTGGTACGATGAATGTGTATATAAACTAGCTTCGAATAGCCCGTGTGAGATAGATTAGAAACTTCTGGAGATTTCAGAGACTTTGAATTGCACTTGAAGGTCAACAGGATGGGATACGCAAGGAAACTGGAAGACGACGACGACGACGACTCTTCATCGTCACGACCACTAAACGAAACGCTGTTGATAGCGACTATGTGCATCATCGGATTGCAGGTTCATGTTCACGTCAAGGACGGCTCGGTGTTTTCCGGTGTCTTCTACACTGCTTCCTTCGAGAACGGCTTTGGTTCGTTGATTTGAATTTTTTTCTTCTGAATTTGATATTGTGTGTGTATGTGTTGCTGTAATGCTCGTAGTTTAAAGATCTGAATTGGGATCTATGGTATCAGAATCGAAGATTTATGTTTGTATTTTTAATGAGGTTAGACAGTTTAATCAAGGGAGGTAATGGAATTAAAGTTGTCTTAATCAAGGGAAAGCTACTTTTCTGTTATGGTTTTGTTTTTTTATGTTTTTGTCTATTTCCTGATTTGGGATGTATTTTTTTTTTTTTGTTCTGTTTAGGCATTGTTTTGAAGAATGCGAAATGACTAAGAAGGGAGAGTAAAGCGAATGTAGCAAGCGGAAGTGTGGTGGAGACACTTGTTATCATGTCTCCCAACATTGTTCAAGTAGTTGCCGAGGTGTGTCTTTTTTTTTGTTTAGTTACTTTTTCCCTTAAAGCTTTCGTTTTGTGACAGTCTTTGTGATGATATGCTTTGATTAGGGAGTCTCGCTTCCATCAAATGTAACTGGGAGTAACGAGTGTGAGGTTGTTGGATCAGCCGTGGAGACTTTACCTTCTAAGCCTCGTTTCTCTGCTGCGAACAAATCTAAGAAAAATGGCACTGAAGGAAGGGGCAATCATCATAGGAGGTAAGCTGTCTACTTGCTTTAAAGTTCATGTCGAAACAGAACTATATCGATCTTATGAGTTATCTAAAAATTTGCTTAGATAATTTTCTTTTTTTTTTCTCTGATTCTTGTATGCTTTTGTTGACAGACAGCCAGGAGCCAAGGTTTTGAAGCGTAATGAACACATTCCTGACCTTCATCAGGAAGATATCCAAATCTCAAGTTTTAGCTGTAAGTTCATTTCCTGTGTTAACTGTTTTAATCCTTGTTATTTGGTGTACTTGTTTCACCTTCTTTTGGGACACTGAAAATGTTTTCTGACGTACTTATCCTCAACTTTCAAATTCATGTGAACATGCAGTGGATAACAACATGTCCGAACGAGTTAAGCCAATAGAAGAAGATAAGTTGATGCCGAAACCTATCAGTAATGGTTTTCACGATGCTGCTGAAAGGCTCTCTTCCACTGACAATTCATCCTCACCAAGTACAACTGTTGATGAAACCTCAGAGTTGTGTCAGGGTTTAGAGGCATCTCCTAACGAATCAGTACCACCTATCCAGGCCGTAAAAAAGGCTAAGGTATGCTGTCAAATTGGTCAGTGTTTAATTTACTTATCTGTTACTCAATTACCAAGTTTCTACTTTTAGAATTTTTTACCACAGACTACTTTACATTTCAGGAGTTCAAGTTGAATCCAGAGGCAAAGAATTTTTGTCCATCTTATACAAAACGTCTTTCATCACCGTCTCCTGCTGCTATACCTGATATTGGAAATACTGCTTATATGCCATTGCCAAGCAACACTCCTATGCTACCTGTTCCTCAACCTGTTTACCCAGAAGTTGGAAACAATCCTTATATGCCCCATACAGTTCCACCTTCCAAGTTCGTGCCATATGCTAATTTGACTCCTGGAAATACCGTCGGTGGATTTAACTATCCTCAACACGTAAGTATTATCTTTCCTCGGACATATTATGTCAAAGGGGGCCTTATGAGCTAGCAGTTGAGAGTTGTTTCAGCACTAAGCGCTTGTATCCTTAAGAAATGTCGGTTTAATAGAATATTAGATTAGAGATGTCTTTGGGTTGACATGACTTAGTTTAGTAAATGTCTTTTGCGATAAATGATATATCATACTTCCATTTGCATCCCACTTTTGTGCAGATGATTGGACCTACTGTTAATAGGGCACAGCCGCAGAGATTCAACTCTCCGTACCAATCTGTTCAAGCATCACCAATGTTTGTAAATCCAAATCCTCAGGTTGTATTTCATGGGCAACCCTGAAAACTTTTGTTAAAAATGTTTATTATAGTGAACTGCAATGTAGTGAACTTTACATGGTGTATATGTTTCTCAAGACTTGTACTATACTTCAGGTAATGGTTGCGAGATCAGGGCAGCTTGTGTATGTCCAACCAGTTTCTCAGGTTAGAACTTGGTGCATATAACTTCTGAATTAGTTGTTTGTATCTCGAGATATAAGCTGTTTGGTGAACATATAATGGTGTTTAGAATCAATCTGTGACTTGCATGTTAGTCAAATGTATGTCATGTATTTCAGAGTGAGAGAGGAAATAAAATTATGTAGTCGCTTGCCTAATCTCTTCATATTCATATCTGATAGTCATAACCGTTTTCTTCTTTTTGTTCTTCTAGAATCTGGTTCAAGCAACACCGCCTCTTCCACCTATGCTCTCTTGTCCTCTAGCACCCGCTACAACATGTCCAATACCTGAAGCATCAAGGTAAAAATACTAAGTCTCTCTTAATAGACACACTGAAGAACAAACTTTGTTTTTTGGACCAAACCCAAAAAGTGTTGGTCCTAACTAGAAAAAACCATTTTATGATGCCAGGTGTTGGTCAGGCCGCGCAGCTATGCGTTCCCCAACAGTTCACAACGGGTGGAGTGCAACCTTACGGCGTTCCCGCCCAGTTCCCGGCTATGCAGCCACCTCCTCCTTTCCTGACGAATCAGCCAATGCACATTGCAGTTCCTAATGGCTTCTACGGCACAAAGTTTCCATAAATAGAGTCTCCTTGTTCTTGGTTATATACACCTTTATTCTTTGCCTCTCCAAACCTAATAAGGGCTTCATGGTTTATTGTTCGGTTTGGCTATTACCGGTTATTGATTTATTGGTTTATTTGGATTGGGCAAACAAACTGTTGTAGAATGTGAAAACATTATATACATGATTCTTTGATTGACATAGAAAAAACTTTATGGGCGTTTCATATATGGTGGAGCAGAAAGCACGGTTGAAACGCTAACGTATACGCGAAAAAAACAAACGGACCGACTAATTATTGAACCGAAATGAACTGAACCAGATGGTAACAGAAGTCCGTGTCAGTTGTCACCAAAATTATAAAGTTAAATGGCCCATGTCTGAATTGAATTCCGACAATGTTTAGGCCCGACAAACAACGTTATGCCGGTTTTTATTTAATCGTTTTTTTTTTGGTTTCGGTTTGACTCCGACCGGAGATTTCCTTTAGTCCGCCGTCCAATAATCGAAAACTCCCGGCGACCAGAAATTTTATCGGTGAGTTGTGATGGAAACTCGCAATTCAGAAGAAGGAAAGCTGCCGACTTGGCTCAAAAATCTGGACTTGAATAAGAATCACGAACCAAAGAATAAGATTCCTGTTCCAGCTTATCTATCTTCCTCACGTAAGCCCCCATCGTTCTGATTTTCCGACGTTCTAATTATGCGATTCTCTATGGTTAATTCGTTCCTTGGTAGCTCTCTCTTTTGCTTGTGAAAATTTCAAAGCTTTATGGACACAGTCACACAGCTGACATGTTTTCGATCATAGGGATGATGTCTGGGTTGAAACGAGGAGGACCTCCGTCTCTTGTCAGCTTGTGTCTTGGTGTTGTTGGGCGGCATTTAGAAGAAATCGTTCCTTGTTTATCTGATATCTCTGACTTCTTTCCTGCTGACATCAAGGTTTGCTTTTAGTTCTTTTGTGTGTTTCTCTTGCTCTCATCTGTATTATTGGGCAATGATGCTCTTAGAGAGTCTTTTACTACGTATCATTCATGTGAAACAGATGTCGATTGCTGCTATTGCTAAAAGAAGAAAGCTACTAGATGATAATTTGATCATCTCTTTGGCTGACACTTCCTGGGAGATTCTGGACATTAGCGGTTCTGATGTTTCGGATTCTGGCTTAGCTAAAGTGTCGGAGATGTGCAAATCTCTCCGAGCTGTCGACATTAGGTATTCATTATTGCTTAAAGTATTTAAGTTGAAAATCTATGACTATGAGTCCAGATGCCTCATTGTTATGGGTTACTTTTAGTTGCCAGTACGGATGACTTAACTGTGTCGCATGAATGCTTTCTCTACGTGTTTCATAAGCTTAGCTGTTAGCTTACTACTCGTCTAGCTACGTCCGTTAAAGATGGGAAGCACACAATCTACCAAAACATATGTCTGATTCTGTTCGGTTGGAATAGTGGATTTGTTTTGTTAGTTAGTTCTAGTCTTGTCTCTTGCGGGTTCTTGAGCTAGGAGCTTTCTGTTCATTGGATAAGTGTGTTTTTCTTTTTGTTCACCTCATGTAGTTATATAGTTGCATTGTTTTGTAATGTCAGCCGGTGCAACAAAATCACATCCATGGGAGTCTCGGAGCTTGTACAGAACTGCCGATCAGTGGAAACTCTAAGATGCGGGTAAACTTACTTTTTGCTCCAGATAAGTGCAGTTCAGTAAACTGGCTTTGATTTTTCAGTGGTAGCTTGTCTTGTTTTCTCATGAATCTTAAGTGATTTTTTGATGGGTAAAAGTGAGATAGAACTGAACCCATAATGTGTGGGTTTGACTTAGGAGGCTAACAAACTTTATAAAAAAAAAACAGGCAATGAGAGAAACAATTAAAATATTGCAGAGGATGCCCAAGCAGTGAGTCCACTGCACGCAGATCTTTGAGTTTGTTTAAGCCAGACTTGAGTAATGCTGAAGAAGAAGACACATGGGAAGAGCTAGACGTTACAGAGATTGGTCATGGCGGTCAGTCATTGCGTTGGCTTGTTTGGGTACGCATTGTCCCTTTATTTGTTTGCAATGGTTTCACACTGTTTTAGATCTAATTTGCTTCCTCTGCAGCCACGAATTGATAATGATTCATTGGAGATGCTATCCATGGAATGTCCAAGAATAGTAGTAAACCCTAAGCCCTCGTTTCTCACTTACAGTCTACACGAAGTCCCTCGAGAAGCATTACCAGATGTTGCATTGGACGAGCCGTTTGTGAAAGACATCGATCCCAAGACTTGGTTTGTTAGAGGAGCTGTGAAGAGTCCCACAACATCCTACTCATTATCAGTGACCTCCGACGGTGAGCTGTCGATAGCAGAGAAGTTCAGACTAGCGTTTGCAGAGAGAGATGCACGGTTGGCCCCTAAACGAGCTAAGAATGCAAGGCAACAGCAGCGTCGTGCTGAGAGGGATTGGATGATGTCTAGTGACGAAGCCAAAGCGATGGCATTTGCATCAAAGGCCACCAGGTCTTTGCGCAAGAAGTAGTTTTACTGATAGAATGAGGAGGATTCACTTCATTTAACCCGCAGCAAAGAAAACACGAGAAGGAAGATCAGTGTATCTTCTAACTATATAAGCATGGTTCATGCCAATTCTGTACTTTATTATGTTGTATCATTCAGAGAGGTTTTTGGGAAAAGCAAACCGAATGAAGAAGAAGAGTGACTGTGCTTATAGAAGAGAAAAACTGTTGGCTATGTTCCTTAACTGTTATCAAATCTTTTAAAGTGGTACAAAACGAGTTGATATATATATATAGAATGAACTGCCTCTCTTATTAGTCTCTTTGCATTTTCTGTTAACAACTCTTGCTGAGAAAGGTTCAGTGTAACCTTAGAACAAAGATGCTCACAAAAGTTGCTTGGTGAACTATGGAAACTTGTAGAAGGACAAAGAAGACAAAAAGCTTTGATCACTTGGTGCTGCTCAAACTCCGGATGACGTAGGGAAGAATACCGCCATGGTCATAGTATGCCAGCTCCACCTGCACATAATCCAAGAAAACCACAAAGTCTCAGACGAATTGAAATCTTGATTACAGATCAAACTTTTTTAACTAGTCTGCTATTTACCTCTGTATCAAACCGGAGAGTGCAAACAAAGGATTTGCCAGCGTCAGTGGTTACAGTGACGTCTTGGCCAGGTCTAATATCACTGACTCTGGTAGGAAGGTGGACTGTATAGCGTTCATGACCAGTCAGTCCAAGGGTTTCTGCGTCCTCCCCGGCTTTGAAACACAGAGGGATGATCCCCATTCCAGCCAAGTTGCTGCGGTGGATTCTCTCAAAGCTTATGGCGATCACAGCTTTCACTCCCTAAAGTTGTGGTTAGTTACCTCAGTTATAATCAAAATCTGATGACCAATTGTAAACAAGGTTCAACTTACCAAAAGCAAGGGACCCTTTGCAGCCCAATCTCTAGAGCTACCACTTCCATATTCAGCACCAGCTAGGATAATAGTATCCTCTCCAGCGCTCTTGTATCTCTGAAAGTTCATATGATTTTGAGTAAAACAGTTAAAACTTGGAAAGTATTTACGTTTCTATACTTACACTTGCTGCATCAAAAACGGTAAGTTTCTCTCCACTAGGAATGTGAACAGTCTTGGGACCAACTTCTCCTCCCACGAGCTTGTTAACGATACGGATGTTGGCAAACGCGCCACGAGCCATCACCTCATCGTTTCCTCTGCGACTTCCATACGAGTTGAAGTCCTCTTGACTAACACCGTGTTCCATCAGGAACTTTGCAGCAGGACTATCCTTTTGAATGTTCCCGGCTGGAGAGATGTGGTCCGTTGTTATGCTGTCTCCGAAGTTCAGCAAGCAGTAAGCACCTTTCACTTCACGAGGACCAGGTGGAGTAGCGGTCATATTCTTGAAATAGGGGGGCTCATGGATATAGGTGGAGTTGGGATCCCAAGAATATAATGTCGAACTTGGTGCAGAGAGTTGATTCCACAGAGGATTCCCCTCTGTTATTGTCTTGTATGTGCTCTTGAACATGTCTGGTAAGACGCTTCTTTGAACAACCTAATGAAGAAAAGTACCAGGAAAGTTAACAAGGAACGTTAGAAAGGGTCAGAGACATAACTGTGAAGGTTAGGATATGGTCAATGTAGCACCTGAGCAATTTCCTCATTGCTTGGCCATATGTCTCTCAAGTACACACTTTTGCCATCTCTTCCGGTTCCTATCGGTTCTTTCTCAAAGTCAATATCAACCTATATATAAAGGAGGCAGATAACATTCAGTAAACACATAGACACAAACATCTACATTTAGTACAACAAAGATCTCAGAGGTCAGCAAGATGTAAAGTACTAACCGTTCCAGCAAGTGCATAAGCAACAACTAGTGGAGGTGAAGCAAGATAGTTTGCTCTTGTTAGTGGATGAACACGGCCTTCAAAGTTTCTGTTCCCGGAAAGCACAGAAGCCACCACAACATCTGTGACAAGAAGGAGAGAAAGCAAAAGTGAAAAGTTGAGAGCTAACTCTTTATACAGCATGCTTCTTGCCAATTTCAAAGAAAGTTTCATACACAAAACAATATCATTACCATTATTTTTAATAGCAGATTCAACTGATTTTTCAAGGTTGCCAGAGCTTCCTATGCATGTTGTGCAACCATAGCCAACAATTTGGAACCCTTGCTTGTCTAAGTACTCTTGAAGCCCACTGCAGAGAAGGTAAAAAAGGTTGAGTAAGACTGTTAAATGAAGTCTCCATATGAGGAAATATGTTTGGTTCCAACAGACCTTCTGTCCAAATATTTGGTGACAACACCAGAACCTGGAGCAAGACTTGTCTTAACCCATGGCTTTACCTGAATTAAAACGTCAGTTTAGGATTCATACACCATGTGATCTCAGGGCTAAACTACAGGGAGGGAAAGATGGAAACTCACCTTTAGACCAAGATCATAAGCTTTTTTAGCAACAAGTGCAGCACCGATCATGACATTAGGATTTGACGTGTTGGTGCAGCTCGTAATTGCCGCAATGACAAGACTGCCATGTTTGAGCTCAGCAGGTGTTTTTTCTTCAAACAAGAAGTTAACAGTATCCTTTTGGTTCTCCTTTGGTATTGCAAAACCCTTCAAAAAAGAAACAATGTCTTAAAGCGTATCCAAGGTAACATGGTCAACTTGACAAGTTGTATCTCACCTTGAATCCAACAGGATTGTCAAGGCATGCATGCCAGTCAGCCTTCATATCTTTCAGAAGCACTCGGTCGTGAGGCCTTTTAGGGCCAGAGATACACGGTTCAATCTCCCCCAGATCCAACTGGAGATAAGATGTATATGCTCTTTCTTGCTGGGGCTGCGAAAGACAAACCATTTTGATTTGAGAATCATGTCCTTATAAAAATCCTACCGTGAACTGATCCAAGAATGTTCCATACCTCATTGTAGTCCACAAACATCTTGTTTGCACGCAAATAAGATTCTATCATTGCCACCTGTATAACAACAACTTTCTGATCAAGTGAGCCTCACAAATCATATAAAGAAACATACTCAAGCACACTCACAGTTTCATCGCTTCTTCCTGTCAACTTGAGGTACTCCAAGGTAACATGGTCCACTGGGAAGAAACCCATAGTTGCTCCATACTCGGGAGACATGTTTGCAATCGTGGCTCTGTCAGCCAGTGGCAGTTCTCTCATCCCCTCACCTTCATATCAAGACAAAGATTAGCCTAAGTATCCACAACTGAAAGTCAAGTCATACATAATCAGACATCAATGAAGGATGAATCTCACCATAAAATTCAACAAACTTGCTGACAACGCCATGCTTCCTTAATATTTGAGTCACCGTGAGGACCAAGTCAGTGGCAGTCACCCCTTCCCGCAACTTTCCCTCCAACTTAAATCCAACAACACCAGGTAGTACCATGCTCATGGGCTAATATATTACATTTTGATGTACCAAATCAGCTAGAACAACAAACTATGAATGTGCAGGGTGCAGAGAAAATGGATTCTGACCTGACCAAGCATTGCTGCCTCTGCCTCGATTCCTCCAACACCCCAACCAGCGACTCCTAGTCCATCAATCATGGTGGTGTGGGAATCAGTACCAACAACGCTATCAGGGTAGAGCAATCCATCAGAGTTGAAAACAACACGTCCTAGGTATTCCAAGTTGACCTGCATAACGTATCATCACCACAAAGATAGTAGTTAAACCAGCTAGCACTATAGTGACTCACACTTATGATATACGTTCCTTGTTTAGAAATAATAAGTAAGCATCTTGTACCTGATGAACAATCCCAGATCCAGGAGGAACCACAAGCATGTTGTGGAAGGCTGATGAACCCCACTTAAGGAACGCAAATCTCTCTTTGTTCCTCTTGAATTCAAGCTCCTCATTTATCACCCTGGCCTTCTCTGTGCCCGCTGCATCAACTTGGAGTGAGTGATCAACGACAAGATCAACAGGAATCTGTGAACAGAAAATTATGAGACCTATTAGAAAAATGAGCAAACTGTTCTAGCTCATATTAACACAAGGGCTACAGCAAGATTCAACACATCTGAAAGCGTGATAAGAGAGTTAACTAACCGAGGGATTAATCTTGTTAGGATCACCACCAAGAATCTTCATTGCGTCCCTCATAGAAGCAAGATCAAGTAGAGCTGGCACTCCAGTAAAGTCCTAGGAAAGAAAAGCAAAAGACACTGTTAATTAGGTTAATCAAAAACAAACGGTAGCATATATAGAAAAGTGAAATGTTAAAGATAAACACCTGTAAAATAACACGGGCTGGCTTGAAGGCAATTTCAACTTGCTTAGTAGATGTATTTTCCCAGTCAATGATCTTGTCGACGTCATCATTTGTGACTTGATAGTTGTCACAGTTACGAATGGCTGCCTCCAACAGTATCCTTATACAGTAAGGCAGTCTACCTGCAATATTTTCAAAAAAAAAAATTGTTACAAGGGAACAGACAGAGAGGGTGTTGCAGCAAGCAGTTGTGGAGGAAGCATACCAATTCTTGGATCGTTTAAAGCTGTTAACGAGTAGTACTTTCCATATTCTCCACCACCAGGCTTGGGAAGACTTATTAAAATATCCTTGTATGCATGCTCAGAAGCTGTGTGTTTTCAAATCATCAAAACTATTAGAAATTTATAACCATAGATAAAATGAGTCACTGATACCACATGAGTTTTACTGGTCCATGATCTAAATAAAACCCCTTTTAGAAAATGCAAAACTAAATCTAGTAGACTAGATCATATTAATAACCATTCTTGCAATACAAGTTAAAGATAGTAAACCATATCCAATATATTTATCAAATTGTTACTTCTAAAATAGAAAAGTTTTATAATATATAGATAGATTTTGCTCTAATGTATTTCTTTAAAATAAGGATTTTCAAATATAAAATAAAATATATTTCTCTATAAATACAAATAGGCTGAAGTGATTTTGCTTTTAAATGCTATTATAAATACAAAAATAGAGGTAGGTTGGAGATCTTATTAGTAGACACAGTTTCTTGTGATACACGTTTAACATCTTAGCAGATATGGTTTCTTGTGATACAAGTTAGGTTAAACAACCATTCTAAAAAAGGAAGGAAAGCTAACAGACTTACCCATGGTAGCATATTTTTGCTCCAATCTCTCCATCAAAGGAGTGGAGACCCTAGCTTGAGCACGAAGACTAGCTGGCGATCGCCAGCTCCCACCATGGCTCCACCGCGTAGAGGCGGAGCACACACGAAACGAGCGGAGAGCCGACGAGAAGCTCCTACATGGGTTCCTCTGATTAAGAACGGACGTTTCTGGTGGCGAAGCGGAAGCTGTAGGAGTAGAGCTGATCCTCGAGAGTGAAGAAGAAGAAGAAGAATGCTTTGTTAGAGAAGTGGCGCGTCGATACATGGCGGAGAATTAAAACAGTTGAAGAGGAAGAAGGATGAATGAAACCATAGAAAACGCGACGTTTTATAGGAAGTGGATGATCGTGACAGGAACGAAGAACGGTGCGAGTGAGATTTCGTCAAGCTTAACAGAACCTCAAAGAGACGCTAAATAACCGTTGGATTGACTCGAGGCGGGAGAACTAACGGTCATGATTCTTTCTTTACCACTTACTAACAAAATGAGATATATACATAAATATTATTTATTTATTTTTTGTCAAGAAAATGAGATATATATTATTGCAATTTGTTTTTAAGATATGCAAAAAAGTTACTTGTTCTTCCAAATTATAGAAAGAGTTATTATTAAAAAAAACTTATAGTTAAAGACTAACATTCGAATATTGACATTTCGTCGAAGTATGGGAGAATATTTCTTTTTCATTTAAAAAAAAACTATAACTGGTGTAGAATATTTCTACACTCGTTTTACCACGTTTTGATTGGCTCGTATCTGCCAGAAGGTAAGTTCCGGTGTGTTTTCTTCTATATCATTTTCATATCCTATGACATGAAATTAAACACCAGTTAATTCATTTGCCAAGGAAAAATGGAAAATAAATTATTTAATTTTAAATCCTAACAAATAAAAGTCATCGAGGAAAATGTGAATGATATATGGGCTTACTCTTCCTAAGCTATTAAAACCAAAGTCAAATTAAATCTTAAGCACAATGCCAAGAGACAACCCCTTGAAGAAAACAAATATCATAAGGAGATGGTAAATGAATTAGGACAAAAAAAAAAGGAGATGGTTTCTCATTGTGACTCTTCTGATTAAGTCTTCAATAACGACGTCACAGCCTGAAAGGCCACAACTTTAGGGTCCTCAAAAGCTCTCTGAATCATCTATAACTGTAAGACCCAAACCAACCGGTTTATATGTAGACTACAACAAACAGTTTACTGGACAAAAAAATTATGTTGGCTGCGTGAACATGAGATGTGTTTAGGACGGTGGCTGCCATGTTCCGGCCTAAATACTGATCCAGATCTTGATGGCTGCTCTGTTTTCATGCAATAACATCATAGCTTTTTTCTTACTCATCAGTGCCAACTCTTAGACGAATCATATGAAAGCTTGTTGATATTTATTTTGGACCGCAAAATATATTGTTGATTAGGGACCAGAATATACAAAACCGTCGATCTCACAAATTATGGCTTAAATTGCTTAGGTCAGCTTAGATAAAACCAAAACCTGAAATTTGTTTTTTTTTTGTTTAAAAAAGAGAATCAAAGTTCGATGAATGACGGCTACTCAAAAGGGCCCATGTAATTGACATCCACTTACAAAACTTCCTCAGAAAGTTCTTATTACTGTAGAATGGAGGCTAAAAATATACCATAATACCTGATTCGAGTTTAGAATATCTTCAGACTACTGCGAAAAAAATTGATCGTTTGTTACAACAATCATATTAATTAATTAGATTGAATTTCAAACTAAATTAATTGATTAAATAGTGATAAATATATTCTTAAAAAGATTGAATTCATGACTGATGTAAATACACAGTAAATTCCAAAAGATTACCGTTAAACTTTACCGAGAAATAAATGATATTCAATCAATGTTTTCTAAGATTTAGATGTTTTTAGCTACATTTAATCAGATTTACCATTAGTTATAATTATCATGTAGATTTATAAATGTGTGGGTTCAATAAAAATCCATCCAAGAACATGTCCAACTATGACACCACGAAACAACATGCATTCTGGTATCATTTATCAACACAAACGCTGATCACTTGTAGTTTTGTCCTAGAATTTGTCAAGAAAAAGAATAGTAGTATAATAATATTTTACCAGGTCAGCCGTCTAAATTGAAACATTGCCACAAGTTAAAAGCTCCAAAATTTTATCTTAAAGGGGATAAATATCTTAAAGGGGATGTCCAACTATGGACACCACGAAAGATGCATTCTGGTATCATTTATCAACAACACAAACGCTGATCACTTGTAGTTTTGTTCTAGATTTTGTCAAGAAGAAGAATAGTAGTATAATCAGGACCGTCTCGAACTATTTATGAACCCTGTTCAAAAAGTATTAATGGTATATTTAACGATGTAATAGAATAGTTTTAAAAGTTTATAGTTTTATTTATATATATTTGACATCTTTTTTATTGAAATTATCAGCTCCAAATTTAGTATTATGTCTAAAAATTGAAAGTTTTATATTATAACTTATATATTTATCTCAAAAATCCTTAATGTTTTTTTAATTTTTTAATTTGGACCTTGTTCGACCGTTCCACTTGCACGTGCTGTTAGACGGCCCTGAGTATAATAATATTTTACCAGGTCAGCCGTCTGAATTGAAACATTGCCAAAAGTTAAAGGCTCCAAAATCTATATTATTAAAAGAGAAGTACACTTATAAAATGCCTCTGAGTTTTCAGTGTTATTTACAATAGTATGCCCCTGAACATTTAATTAATCTTTCTATATTAATGTTTGTCTTTTTCAGTTATTTAATGTGTGTTTCCTAAATATTTTTTTGTCTTTTTCTGTTTAATTAATGTATTTCCAAAATCGAATTCTATTTAATGTGTATTACCTTTTATGATTTTTTGTCTTTTCTGTTTAATTAATATATTCTCAAAATCGAATTCGAAATAAAAAAAATTTGGCAACAATAATTAATAAACCTAACTTATATTATTCATTATTTTTTCCTATTTTTTATATATATGTGTGTGTGTTTGCAAATAATTAATAAATATAGCTTTGAATGTTTAATGAACAATATTATTTATAAATATGTAATTATATTTTTATTAT